>NW_010297588.1:5865-59078 GCF_000700745.2 Antrostomus carolinensis | reverse complement strand
AGTTCCCAGAAGCTTCCCTTATGTTCCGGGAGCCAATGCCAGCCAGCTCCAAGATGGACCTGCTGCAGGTGAAGGCTCAGCCCATCAGTGATGGTGGTAGTACCTCTGTGATAACATATTTAAGAAGGGGGAAAAACTGCTGCACAGCATCAGCCAGAAGAGAGGAGTCAGAATGTGTGAGAGCAACAACCCTGCAGACGCTGAGGTCAGTGAAGAAGGAGGGGTGCTCCACAGATCAGAGCAGAGATTCCCCTGCAGCCTGAGATGAAGACCATGGTGAGGCAGGCTGTCCCCCTGCAGCCCATGGAGCTCCATGGTGGAGATGTCCACCTGCAGTCCATGGAGGACCCCACAGCAGAGCAGGTGGCCGTGCCTGAAGGAGGCTGTGACCTCCTAAGAAGCCTGCGCTGGAGCAGACTCGTGGAAGGACCTGTTGCCCTGTGGAAAGAGAATCCCACGCTGGAGCAGGTTTGCTGGCAGATCTTGTGACCCTGTGGGGCACCCGCACTGAAGCAGTCTGTTCCTGAGGAACTGCATCCCATGGAAGGGATCCATGATGGAGCAGTTTGTGAAGAACTGCAGCCTGTGGGAAGGACTCATGTTGGAGAAGTTTGTAGAGGACTGTCTCCCATGGGATGGACCCCATGATGGAGTAGGGGGAGAGTGTGAGGAGGAAGGAGTGGCAGAGACAACGTGTGATGAACTGACTGTAACCCCCACACCTTGCACCACTCCACAAGAGGAGGTAGAGAAATCAGGAGTGAAGTTGAGCCTGGGAAGAGGGCAGGAGTGGGGGGAAGGTGTTTTAAGGTTTGTTTTTATTTCTCATTACTCTGATTTGATTGGCAATAAATGAAATTTGTTTCCCCAAGCTGAGCCTACTTTGCCTGTGCCTTTGCCTGGTGAGTGATCTCTCTGTCCTTACCTCGACCCATCAGAGTTTTGTTATATTTTCTCTCTCCTGTCCAACTGAGGAAGAGAGTGACAGAGCAGCTTTGGTGGACATATGGCATCCCACCGAAGTCAACCCACCACAAGAGTCAAACACTCTTCAGAAGTTTAGAAATGTACGAATGACAGTCTCCTGTCCAATCTTTGTTGTCATTCCCTTGTGCCTGATAACAGGATCATTAATTGCATGATCACCACTTTATTTCCAAAGAACCTTGGCATCACTGCGTGCACAGGATGGATGGTGCTCACAGCTGTTCAGTAGCTTGTTTAAGCTCGTCATTCAGTTTGTGACCACTCATACCCTGCTCTGAAAAAAAGACTTATTTATTCCTTCTTTGACCTATGATGTTCATCACTATAATACCTGAATGCGACACAGGGATTTTAAAGTTATTGAGGGAAAGGTGGTACTATCAGTCCCTCTTTACAGGCAGCGCAGAGAAGTTTGGAGTCATTAATACCAAAAGAAAATACCAGTTTGGGATGCACAATTGAGATAGTTCTGATGTAGTTTTTCAACAAATAAACACCTTTCTGCACTTTATTTGTTCAGAGGACAGACCTCATCGCCTGCATATACAACAGTATACACTTAACATTTCTGTAATGCAAGAGTCTGCAAGCTGGAAAACCAGAAAATGGGAAAAAAATACAGTTAACAGTGACTTGTAATAGTTTTGTTTTATAAACATGGTGTAATGAACTCAGTGGTAGAGACAGAAACAATTTTCCAGGGCAGAAATGACTTCATAAACTACAAAGCTGTCCCTTTTCTTTCTCTGTTCCCCTGTCTTGTTATGACACACCTTCCAGTCTCTTTAATTAACTAAACAGAGTGGTCCAAGAACCACACACATTAATGCACACAAAATGAGGAAGGGGTTGTGTCTTGGAAAAATTTAGCAATTGTCAATGATGGCATCATGTTGTGTAGCTGCAGAGAGCTGTTTATGTGTTGGCTGAGTGAATGTAATTCTGCTACTTCTAACACAGATAATAGGGATGGTAAACAGTAAAAGACTGTAGGTGAAGAAAAAACATGTAGGAGCAGAATGCGGTAAGAAAGACAGAAAGAAAATATAAACATCTCATACATCTTTCCTGAAAATGGATGTGGTTCTTTTAAATAGTTGATTTTTTCAAATGAAAGGTTAGTTTATTAGCTCATGTTATGCATGTTAGCTTATTAGCAAATTTAAAACAAAGCACGTAAGTCTTAAAATCATTTGCTCATTTCCTTTTCTAGAATACAACAGTATTTTTTTCTTTCTTCTGTCATCTTCTCATTCTTCCTTTCCCTGCTTTGCATTGCCTTGGCAAAATATATGCCTCTCCAAGAAAAGGACTAAAAATAGTGTTTCCTCCCTTTCCATTGGGAGTGTAGATGTAAGAAAATAATGTCTTATCAGAGCAAGCACTGAGTGAAAATAAGATTTTATCAGGGACTTGGCTTGAAGAAGATAACGTGTTATCAAGAGGGGAACTTGGCAAAGATAACACGTTATCAATATCAGGAGTAAAGCTTGGGGAAAATAATGTTTTAATACCTATTAGACGCTAAATAAGCCATCTGTGCTGTTGATGAATTGTTATTTTCTCCAAGCCCCATTCCTGTAAAGATGCTGATTTTTTGGCAAATGACTTCTGTAGCAGTTGGGGAAGCGGGGCTGGGGGGAAGAAAGAGCAGAAAAGAAAGCTCCTTCTCTGCAAAGCTAGAAGGATATTCTGATATTCTCTTTCTTTTCAAAAGAAAAGCTTCGCATGCAGGTAAAGACTGCCAATGTGACAGCTCAGAAGACTCAAATGTTCAGACACCAAACGTGTATTGCAGGGAAAACCCTTATAACAACACTCTGCAAGCATATTGCAGAGAATCCCATAAGAGGAGAAGATGGCCAATACCCCTTCTGTCCTTGACCACCCTATCCAGGCTCAGAGGTGCTGCCTACAGTATTTTTAGCAGAAGCACTTCTCTATAGAGCCGATGACCAGCCACCACTTAGCAGTGACTTTTTGTCATAAAAAACCACATCACAATTAGCAGTGGTCACTCCAGGGCACAAATAAATGATTCCGTTTAGATCAGTTGCAGACATTCTCACCATTCAGTTAGAGGTCACCATTCCCACAGCTTAGCTGACCTGAAGGGTCACACAACACTCCTTACCTCCTGCAGTGCAAAGCATCCAACCTGGTTTAAGCGGAGTTGTTTTGAGCTAGCTTGATTGCCTCTTCCCTGAAGCATTCGCCTCTACCACCTCCACTGTGGGGACAGAGACAAACCACTGTCTGTGCCCCAAAACTGAAATCTTATGCAACTCAATTATAAACCTTCAGAGTTAAAATCCGGATTAATTTAAAAAATTGTGACACCTCCTGGAAAATGAGAAATCCAATTCATAGTAGGATAGACTACTAGCTGCCTTAAATGCAGAATGTGGGTGAATGCCACTGGTTATTCATAGGAATGGGCAAGCAGGGAATCATTAAACGGGAAGCTGCGGAGGGACTGTAGGAGTGTGATGTGAATAATAAAGCACATTTAGGAAAAGGCATATGAATGATATCTGCAGGGTAAGTATTTGTAGCCAGCTGAACTTCCCTGGTGTACAGTAGGAGTGGGAGGGAAGACAATGGGATCTGTTAATTTGAAGATTTCCTATGGAGGAACTTCATCTCTTTTTTCATTAACTATTTGGATAACTTATGCCCAGAGATTTCTCTATGTTCAGGTGTGAGCTTGGTGTTAAGGTAACATCTGAGGCCTTGATATAGTAAAATACATAATCAACAGCAGGCAACGATTACAGCTCTCTAAGGTAAAGCATGTCCTCAAATGTATCCCTGCAGCTGTACACAATACTGTGACTATCATCCATGGCAGTGGGATGTAAAAGACTGAAACTCTTCTAGGTTGGCTCCTACTCAGTAAAACAATGTGGAAGAGACAGGAAGGGAAAAAGTAAAAAATACAGCATTTTACTTTTTTTAAAAAGTAAAGAAAGTACAAGAAATAAATATCTAAAAGCTTGCAAGATTATAAAAATACCTATAGGTTTCTACAATTCCCCATTAACCCCAAGCACGAGACAAGTATGCTCAATCAAAGCCTAGTAGTAGTTAATTCAGATTCTGTTGCTGATGATTAGCCTCAGCTGCTCATCAATAGAGACTCCAGCTGATAATTATTCAGTTAAACTTCTGAGCAGTATTTGCTTATGTAAAGCACACTTTCCCTGCTGAAGCAACAATGGATGCTATAATGTATTTCCTGATTGTATAGCACTTGGATTTGGGGAACCTGGACAAGTCGGCTTTGTTTATCCTTCCTTACCCTCATCAGGCCAACCATTCAGAAGAAATGCACTTACACATACTGGTATCTACAAGCTAGAGCAAAAAACAGTCCTAACCGTGCATAACAGTAAAAATGCAAGCATTCATTTTAAACAGAATATATTTTAATAAGAATAATATGAGACAGAATTTTGCATATTTCTCAAAACATTTACCTAAGCCTCCTTATAATATGAAAAAAATGTGTAATTACTTCTCTGTGACAAAACAGCCTGGTCACCTTGAAAGAGATGCAGAAATGCCAGCGGACAGATTCAGCCCATTGATTCCTAGTGACCTCTAGATGTGGCCCACTCCTCCAAAGGAATACTGAGTATCATTATGTGTGTCTCTGTTTAGTCTTTTCTCATCTCCCTTTCTCCACATGAGAACTTAATTTCCTGAACGTGATTCTTGGTCATCAGTCATAGCCATGCCCCTCCTGTTAACTGTAGTATCAAGAACACAGATAAAAACACACAATGTGTAGATTACGTATATGTGTGCAATTCTCCATGTTTTCATAACTGTATGACAGACAAGGCATGCCTAGATCTGCTTAATACCAGAGGAGTTCATAGGCACATTTGCTTTAGGGATAAGGAAACATGGAAACGAATTGGGAAGATCTTCATGGAATCTGCACCCCAACTACCAGTCCCCATGTAGCCACCATACCACTTCCATTTGAGAGTCCATCATAAGCTTACTATTAACAGAACTGAATGTTTTATCAGTAAAACAAAAGAAGGCTGAGTTTGGCTTTGGTTAAAAATAGGAGATGGATTGAAAAAAGGAGGTCTAAGGGAATGCAGGTGGCCAGTCTCTCTGAAAGCCAGCATTTAGGTTCTTAAATGATAGTTTAAAATTTAGCTACAGCAAAATTTACATGTATTGCTAGAAGTCACCTGGTAGCACTGTTACACACAATCTCAAAAGCTGATTTTCAACACATCTACAGAAATGCTGCAGTATTAGTTCAGGATGGATGGTGCTGCTGAAACCTGCTGTAAAGCTCATTATATCCCTTAATCTCCCTTGGCACAAAGATGCCATCACAGAACCATGCGCTGGTATTTTGATTGAGGCTGCTGGAAAGGACATTGTCTGAATACTGACTGACCATCAAGGATTGTTCAAGGATAAATAAGTAAGTAAATGAAAAAATCCAAATTCTGCACCATGCCATTTCTTCCTTAGCAGGAACCAGATCTGTAAGAACCTTCAAATCTCATAGAGCTCTAGCCAACAACAGATATGAGCACATATATCTAAAGGCAAGTGGCAAAGAACAAATTTTCAAGACAGTGATTTCTCTTCTTTCTAAATGTATCTGAAGATTACACATGCAGAGAGAAATATTGCAAGTTTATCTTTCTGGTTTATTATATTATGAAATAACATCAGTATTATTTCACTGATGACATCGCAGTGCATGTTATTAACATCTTTCAGTATTGAGTCTTCTATTTTCCCCACACATTCTCAGCACTTTTCATTTGCTGCACCTGTCATTTCAGCCACTTCAGTCCTGAAGAACAGTGAGGAGAAAATACAAATAACTGCACATTCAGAACACATGAAGGCTGATCAGTGTTATGACATTTATCTTCACTTATGACAAGAGATAAAATAATTTACGGTTAGTTTCCCATCCTCCTCATGAAGAAAAATGTCATAACAGATCGTCATGTACTATATACAGCAAAATTTCTACCACATCTTGCAGAGAAAAAAACATCACAGCAGTGATGCCGATGGCAGGTTACATGTCATGGCTATGACATCAGAAATGAAAAACAAGGCATTTTAAAATAGTAGATCTAAAAATAAGTCATAATATTAAAAAAAAACAACAACAACAAAACAACAGTTCACAAATTAGCTGAAGGCAACTAGTCAGATTATTTGGAAAAGTTATAATTGCATTAACCAGCAACGAGTTGCCCATATAGTTCAGTGGAATCCTAAACAGATTTTCACATTTTCTAACTTTCCCTGCATCTTCCCAATAGAAAAGAAAGCCACAGCTGGCTAATATATTGTGTTTGGTAAGGTAACACTTTACTACTTAAAATCTTAAAACACCATAATATACAGAAAAGTGACTAATGAAATTAAAACAAACAAACTAGAAAATATACTCTTAATTCTGGTGACAAAGGTAATACCTTTATCCCATGGAAATCAACAGTGGTTTCAAAATTAGCTTCAGTGTAGCTAGGTATCTACAATCTATTTTTGGTGACCAGACTCCACTGACATGTAATCTGCAACTTCTTTTTGCATTAACTTACTTAACATTTACTTTCAAAAAAAAATATTTAGCTTCAATATATTAGAGATGCTCCCTCTACAAAGACATAATAAGTACGTACAGAACTGATTTTATATCACATATATCACTACAGGTAGTTACAGATTTTATTTCAATCGGTGACCTATGTTTCCTATAAAACATGAGGAAATCACTCTTCCTCATGATATTCATGTTTTGTTAAAAAAGTGAAGACAGCATATCAGAAACATAATCCTATTTCAAGTGAGTCAAAGGCAAAACTCAGTGACTTTGACGAAAACAAGCGTAGGTCTAATACTTCATGATATTCTGCATGCATACAGCATGGTGTTGTTAGTCATTTTTATGTTGTACCATAAATGTAAGCAGTGCTGTACTGTGGTAGGTCAGAATGTGGGCCATATCCCCTGTGCCCCATCACAAACCTGCAGACATTCCTGTGCAGCAAGCAAATGAAAATTTTTATTTTGAGCAGTCACAAGTTTATTAAGGTTAAATATCATCAACTGTCAGCAAGATTTAGATGTTCTGCCTACCAAGATTTTTTCTTGTAATTAGATCTTTGATACTAATTCACATTTCTGCTCCAGTGCACAGAAACATCTTAATGTATGTTAGGATCCTACATAAGGATCCTAAAGAATATGCCTGTTCTTGTGTAAGATGACACTGAGGTTAAGCCCCACTGATATGCCTACTTACAGTTCAAAAATAAAGTTGCTTTACTCAATCAGGGCCGCAATGCTCAACATTCATGGGATATGCATGTATTTAAATAAACAATCTTTTTTTCTCAGGTAGACCTCTTGTTTTCTATGTTTTCATTATCTCCATGAATTTCTCTCAGAAGTACAATATATTGTGGGAGACCTCTTTAATAAGTACAAATGAAATACTGCAGTGTGGCCTTTTTAATTATGCTTTTGTTAGGTAGCCTGTGACCAAGGCTGATGGCCATAGATGAACTAATTGATGTCTATGACAAGTTTTTGTGTTGGGGTAAAGGGACGATGAAAGTGGAGGCATTTACAGAAATCCTTGTATTGTGTTTAGAAGGAAACTGGTTGTGTGTAGTGGTCAATTACAGTTGTGCAACTGCCCTTTATTTCTGTTGATAGACTTTTATTACAATATCTATTCGTTTTCCTTTGTTAGTGTAATTATAGATTTATTAATTTTTAGAATTTGAAATATCTTTTGTTATCTTAAAATCTAAGTGGGATACATACATGAAGACTTGAACAAAATTGTTTCATATTAAAAAAACCCAAATCAACACATCTTATGCCTAAAGAACAACCAAACATGGAAAAAACCCAACAGGTCAGCTACCTAAAAAAATGCTGCAACTTTGAAAGTCCTTTAAAGGTCAAGCTAAAGAAGGGACAACAACAGAAAAAAAAGAAAAATAAACAAAACCAAAACCCAAACAACCAACTGAAAACAAACAAACAAACAAGAAACTCACCAACCATAAGAGAAAAAAGTAGCTTCCCTTCCCACCTACTCCCATCTTGCTCTAGGAAAAGGGAAGGATCTTAGCCATCATTTTGTTACATAGTCCATATTAAGTTAACAATAATTAATTTGTTCAAATCAGACACAGGAATCAGTTGTTAAGAACCAACACAGGGTAAGGCTGAGGAGTGACATTGCTTACTTCACCCTTCTTTTCTCTCTGAGACCAGGCTGCTGCAACACATACTCTCACAGCAAATTAGAAAACGGCTTCTCCCTGCTAAATTATGACCATCTGCCCAGGAAAAACGGAGGTAGACAATAGAATAAGAATACTTTATTGTGGTATTATTATCAAGTTTACTTTTTATATTATGCTGCCTTCTGGTCTTAACTATCACTAAAATAGTACAGATATTGAGTTATACCAGCTCTGACTTCATTTGTTCCTCTGAAGAAAATCCTACATTTCTATCAGTATGTTACATGCATTTAGTCCCTTACGGTAAAACTCCACTTGGCAGGATATTTGAATGTCATTTCTTATGTTTTGAGAGGCAGACTTTCCTCTTTTGAGAAACTGTAACTTCACCAGGTAACTACTGAAAATTCATACTAGCACATTATATTAGCACCTTCTACAGAAACAATTTAGTTTCTTATTTGATAAGCACAAATATGTGTTGTAAATTCCAGCAGACAACGCTTTTCTTTGTTCTCCTGAATGATCTGACTGAATCCAACCAACAGAAAGTAAAATTCCAGACTTTCTTAAATACCACATAAGTCTATTCTACTCTACTGTAATGTGACAGTCATTAAATCTTGTTCCAACTTGGAACATTAAGAAGCACACAAGATGGAAGACTGAGCAAAGAATTTGCTGGCTGTGTTCAGTATTTCCAATTCTTAAAACTGTATTTAAAATCTTGCAATATTTTATATTTATTGAAAAGTAAAAACTTGGAGCTACATGAGAAAACACCAGTGCTTTTTCCTTGTTGTTTCCTGTGCAGTAAAATCTCATTTTCTTCTCTGCAGGAGAAAGCTGAGAAAAACATGGCCTGTCACGATGAAAAAATCAGGAGACAAAGCTCTTCAAAACTTATAATTTTAGATATAGTGAATTAAGACTTTTGAACACTTTGAACAAGCAATGCCAGTTTTTTATTACAACTGTTCAAATGACTTGGGCTTTGCTACGATGGGTGCATTCTGTGACAGTAGACACAGCAGCTAGGGTGGGTAAATGGAAGGGCCAGCACTTCTGACATAGTCGTGATAGCTATGGTGCAGCCATCAATTCAGCCTCAAGAGCAGTTAATAAGACAATCATATCCTGTGGTAATCTTCAGCAGAATTTTCAAGACAAAAGTATTATACCAGATAAATAAATACACAAAATTAACAAGTATTTATCATCAGTCATTTGGATTATTGCTTTTTTTGTTTATTTTTTGTTGGAATTACCATTGAGATGGCTCTCTAGGCAAAGTTTTGTACTGAAAAGATGTGTTATTTTCATTGATATCTCCCCAGTACACGTAACGGGGTTTTCTCCTTCTCCATACTGGGCACTCAAAAGGCATTCAGATCCCAGGAAAAAATGTTCAGACAAATGTAAAGTGATATGAATTCCATTCTGTTACACTATAGCGCTTAGAAAGCAGAAGTTTAACTCTGCCAAGAATATAAACCTCCAAATCTGTTAGATATCAATTATTTTGTATTTAATTTCACAGCTGTGCCTTTTCCCTTTTTGATTTTTTCCCCTCCTTTATATGCTTCTCTTGTTCAAGTATTTTGGATCTGGGTCTTAATCGGGTCCTGATGATCCTTAATGCCTTAATTTCAGAGCCCAGCATTCCCCAATTCCCTTCTTCATTTTGAAATTTCTGCAAATTCTGTATTCATCCTCTGTATGGCTGTGCAGACTGTAATCCCTCATAATAGGCTGATGCTGATCCTGCTCTATGGATTAACCAGTGTAAAATGCTTATGTAATGAATTTTCATCAATTCATGCCTTCCAAACTCAGCCCCGAGCAGCCCAGGTATATCTAATCTAGCTGACTAGCTTTTATCAGCTGCACACAAGAGATGTGAAAATAAGCCTCATTTCAAGCCTCAATCGCATAGCTACAACCATGTTATTATTTATTTTATTTAACGGAATGAGTATATGTGAGGAATTCTAAGCTACACTCTGTAGTTATACATCATTGGATTTGGTATAGTGCACGTTTCTTTGAAAATTGTGAAATGATATCTTCATGCCTGTTTTTTGTTATTTCTCTTAAAAAGAGAGAGGAAAAAAACATAGCTGAACTCGAAGTGTAATTCCACTGCTTTCTTCTTGTGAAATCTATATTCCCATGCCAGATGGTGTCTGAGTTATCAAAGTTATTACCCTAAACTCAATTAGGGAAGAATGAAAGTAATTAAGTAGGGGATGAAGTGACAAGTATTCAAGACATAAAGCATCTAATATAGGTGAGGATTCTCTAGATTAGTTAGAAATTAATCTCTAAATTCAGCCTAAAATATAACAGCTTGAGCCTTCACTTTCAAATATTCTATGACATTGTGCAAAATTCAGTACTTGCTCAAGTGGGCACAATCCCCAGTGAAACAGTCGTCTATAGCAGGTGGGAGTCATTTTTGTATTCTGGAGGGCTATTACTAGCAATGACCAAATGCACTGTAGACAGTTACTGTTCCAATGCTCCTGTATCTGTTGTGGGATGGTTTTCAGGCTGTTGTGTAACCTTAGGAATGCTTGTTCCCTTCCTTAATCCTGCCTTTTCATATTCACCAAGGCAAAAAACAATTACAGTAAATACTTTTCACCATAAAACCTGTAAAGTAGACAACAGAGGTGCTGTTAACACTCAGTTTATTTTACATTTCTTTTTTCTTCCTCTATTTGCTTTTCCTTTGGTGAAGTCAATCTAATCAAGTTGGTACGGAGCTATGGGCATGACTGAGAGATACAGCTACAGGTTTTAAATGCAGTGGTGAAGCTGCCAAAAATTATTTTTTAATCTACCGATGACAGTCTACTTATAGGAAAAAGATTTAAGAAAACCTATTGAAAACAATTCCCTTTTACTTATCAAAGCTCATTTCTGCATAGCTTCTATTGACGAGAATCATGCATTTATGGATAAAACTAACCAAGATAATTTGTTAGTGTTCTGCAGGCTCAGAATTAATTTTCTTTTTAACAGAGATATATTCCCAAATTCTCAAGGTATGTGTAGGTGAAGAAGGATGGTAAAGAAAACACCATTATGTTCTGCAGTGCTCAGAATTGGTGCTGCATGGCTGAAAGAAAAGAAACATCTGCTGGTTTAGAGCACAGGGATGTAGCTTGTGCTACTGCTACAGGCAAAACTCTGTCCAGAAAGGGAAAAAAATAAATCCTGGGAATGCATGAATCTCTTGTTCCCTGCACTGGAGATAGAAGCGCGGAGAGGGAAAAGGCCTTTAGGAACATATGCCGATTATCCCATCCCATACATAACAGCACTATGTGGAAAGAATATAAGAATTTGAAGTATGAGCAATGAGAAGTTAGGAAATAGCAGAAATACTTCTCCTTTTGTTTGCCTCATGTGTACAGCACAAAAGAAAGCAAAAAGCATGCCTCCATGTACTAGCAGCTGAGATGCAAACACTAACAATCGTTCCAGTCTGCAGAGGCGATGGCCTGACAAACTGCAGCACCATGATACATGTGCCTAAGGATCTCCCAAGCTCTTTTCCCCACTGCCATAAAGAATGGGCTATTTTTAATGCAGACCACTTAAATCTTGTTTTTAGCAAGGGCTGCTCTGGAAGGCTTCACCAGGACTGAAAGTAGATACATTCAAAAGACTCAAATTTTTCCAGCTTAAGAAAGAGAAGGAAGGGTTGGAGTACAGTCACAGCAGTGACGCTACTCAGAAGTCTTACAAAATATGATCCATGAGGAGGAGTGAAGCTAATGTATGCCACTGGGAATCACAAATCATTGCTGACAACAGCAGGTTTTCAATTGTATTCTGAAGCACATGGGTTTTGATTTGTTACTGAAGAACTTTTAGGGGAGATCATAAAGAAGTTACTGGAATGAGCTGGTGGTAAGAACCAAAAAGAACTCACATAGATCCTTGAGGACAGGTAAGTTCAACAAAAAGATGGTGGCAAGGGTGACAGAGTTCTGCTTGCCCAGGTAGTGTCATTTCCTGCCCTTTATTACTCCTACTGAACTCATCTCACCTGGAAGTGGAAAGATCTTCTGCCTAGGGGACTAAAACTTGCAGAGTCTCTGAAGGCTTATACAGTCGGTGATCTCTGTTAAAATGAATCATGAAAAAATCGAGAAAAATCAACCACTGGACACTTATGTATCTCTGGGGAACTGATCCACTACAGTCACACATGGGATGTTAGGGTACATATGGAACCAGCACATGCACATTATATGCATGTCTATTACAGGCTTCTAGAGGAAAAAAAAAAAGTCCTATCTGGAATTATTATTACTTCAGCTGCAGCATTACTGAAAATACAGTAACGATCCATGATATTTTCATGACCAGTATAGGTCTGGACAGGTGAGGCAATGGCATTTTCAACTGGTGTATGAACACTTCCATCCCATGCTACTTGGGTAGCTTAAAGGGCAGACTGCAAATTGTTCAATTTTTGACCACTCCTACCAGATCAATTAAAGCTACCAATAAATTACAAAGAGTGCATCTTGCTGATTGAGTTTCAATGCATGGAGAATTTTGAACCTAGAGCATGGTACAATGATGGGCTTATATATGTCTTCAGGAAAAAGAGCTTAAACTATTAGGGCAATGGAGTATGCAGAGAGCAGTGAAGCGCTGCTTTGAGAAACATGAAAATCAGTAACTTGAGGTCACATTTCATATATTGCTCCATAAAATGAAAATAGCAAAAGAGAGGCACAAAGCCAATTTAGAATAGAGAACACATGAACCAGAAAAAAAGCATAATGAAACCCCAGAAATTGAGCTGTTAAGGTGAAGATGTCAAAAATATCTATCAGGTTTAAGACAAGCATAGCAGATGGTGACCTTAATTTAAATTTTACTAAGGAAAAACATATCTGGTAGACTTTCAGTTAATCTGTTGAAGAAAAAGAGATCACACACTCTTTAGACAACTAAATTTTAGGAAAAGCTAAAGACCATATATATACTCTTACCAAATTCACTTATCCTAGTTTCAGCAGACAATGAAATCCTAGAGAACTAGTAAACTAGTTCCCAGTACCTAAAGCTTTTGTAGTGTTGGTTTACTCAGAGGTATGAAAAGTAAATCTAAACCAATGGATATCCATATAAAAGTAATTCTCCATAAGCTGCAACATATCTGCCAGCACTTTCTTTGAAAAAGAGAAAGGAAACTACTAACTTCAGTAAAAGAAGCAGTGGTGGTTCCCCTTATAATTCAGATGAGGGTGAATCCTATCACTCATCAAGCAGGCCAAAATTATTAGGATAGATGACTGAGAATTCCTTCCCAGAACAGCTTGCTCTATCCAATCTATTTTTTAATCTTAATTTGAAATTAATTTATTCCCTAGCTGTCAAAAAAAATCTAGCAATCAAAAACTTTTTAATTTTCATTTTTCCTGTTTCTCATTCCTGTTTCCAGTGTAGACTGGGGGATGGAAGAATAACGAGATAGAAAAACACCCATAATTATTGTTTTCATTTAGGTATTGAAGAAGATGAGTATTTAATTTAAAAAACCACCTATATTGATACTTTCCAATGAAATTGTATTGTCTGGATTTTTTGTATGTCTTTCTACCATTTTGACCAAAATAAGGTCTTAAAGATCACTTACTTAGATGATTTAGAAGCACATTCCATTAAAATAAATAGTCACTGAGGAGCCTAAGAATCTTGAGAGGACCAGATTTTCAAAGAAAAGCAGGTGTCTACCATACCATGCGGGTAGGTGTACCTTTAGGCATCTGTCCTTACTCAAATTGCTTAGATGACTTTAAAAATAAAGTCCTAACCGACTAACTTTGCTGTTAATATGAGACTTAATATTCTTTTGAAAATGCTATCTCAATGCTAATTATAAATCCATTCTGAGAGCTAGGTAGCTGCCAATGCTCTGTAAGCAGACAAGCCTCAGGAAATGCAAGGGATGTTTTAAAGGAGGAGAAGAAAACCTGAAACATGGTCTGGATGTCAATGGCTGTTACTAAAGGGTTTGACCATGTCCAGTTCTAATTTCTATGTTGTTCTGCAACCATTTGGCATTGAAGATGTCATTAACTTCTGCTTTACATTTATTATATTGATAATGAAAATGCTGCCAAAATTGAAAGTGGAACTCTCTTTCCTATTTTAATAAATGAGAGAGGGTACTGCCTTGTCCTACATAGTTATGACTGGCTTTGTGTGGGTACAGTCAGCTCTTTAAGTTTTGATAAAAGTAGCCTAGTTGTAGGTTGCTCAGTTCATCCAAGTGACTGAGGCTGTCTGGGCTCAGAAATTTCAGAATCAAAACAGAACTTCTTGTGATACTGCAGCAGTTATGCCAAATTTGAGAGAAGAATGCAAAGCAGCCTCACAAAATTGTATATATCAAACATCTTTATGTGGATGTGCAATGTGGACATGGACGACTAACAAAAAGATTTTTGGAAGAACAGCTCATTAATTTCTTCTACATTAAGATCATATTAATTAAAATGAAAATATTCCCTACTTGCTTTACCTGCTCTAAATACAGTAGAAGGTCCTAAGAGTACCTTTTTCCCAGCAGAGATCAGGAAAATAAAAAAAACCCCAACCAACCAACCAAACAAAACAACCTCTAATGGTTTTATATTATTATATTAAAAGCCCTGTTACTTTAGTAACAAACTAACAACCAAATTGCTGTTCAGGGGATTCTTCACATTTTCAGGCAGTGCGCCTGAGCTCCTGAGGAGACTTCCTGAGCCATGAAATGGGGGATGAAAATGTTTAATCCCTGACTGAGCTATTATCCTTGTGGAAGCACTGTGAATACATGCAACTACACCAGAAAAAACTCATGTTCACCAGAAGTACACTTCATTGTTGGGAAGTAGCTTATCATATCAATACAGAGTTTTTTTTACTGGTACAGTTGCCTCCACGCTAGAAATGCTTTACCAGTATAACATATAAATGATTGTGTGCTTGTGAAGTGCTCTTTGAAAAGACAGTAGTTAGGCCATTGCAGTATTGTGCAATTCCTTTATCACTTCCCTTCCTTTACAACTCTATAAATAGCATTTTTTAATTGCCAGAGATTCAACATATATATAAAATTTGGGAATTGGAGTGGGCTTTTCAGAATGGCATTCATTAGTTATAAGAACAGACAGGCTCTGTTCTCCTTCCTAAATCTCTCTGATACTTTTGAGCCTGTCACGTAGGCCTTTTTCCCTAGCTCCTAAATCACTTAGGTACAATTGAAAAACATATTTCTAGTAAAAATAAATTGTCTCCAAGACTCTCAAAGTGGGATGGCCAAGATTAAGCTTTTAAGTGAACTGAATTTAAAAGATATTCAAAACTGTTTAGCTGGTTTACCTTTCTCAACATTTCAAAACATAGTAAATTTACTTTTGGTATTAACAACATTTAGTCCAAGCACTTACAAAAAATATTAGATACTCAAAAATTTGTTCATTTCTTCAAATTACAAATTTTGCAAAATATTTTTTGAGTTTTTAGTAATTTTTTTTCAAGCTTTCTTTCGGAACTGTGAGGACTACAATTTTTTTACTCAGTTAAAAAAGAGATTGGCCAACCATCATATTAATCTGTAAAGGTGTTTTTTTTTTTTTAAAAAAAAGCAAGTATCAGAAAAAAATGGGTATGCACTGATAGTCTGTCTGGCTTCAGGCAGCCACATGAACAGCAGGAAGGAAGATTGTTCTTGCCAGAAAACCGGCATAGCTTTCTGGAAATTCTTGTTATTACTTAAATGAACCTATTTTATAAACAAAATTACGAACTGTATAAAAATAACAGATTCTGTAAGGCTCAGGTTAGCATTAAAACATTATAAACTGGATGTTTTCTATACTTTCCTTCTTTTATTGTTTTTTCTCAAGAAGTTCCGAGAAGACCAGCAGTTCAAACTCATATGAGAAGTCTGGTTACTGTATAGAAGAAAAGCTGGAAGAGGGACTATATGAAGTACATGCTATTTTGCAGCAAAAATTATATTCAAAAAGTTATCACAGATGTCCTACACTTTTACTCAGATATTGCAGTGTAATATTGTTTTGATGACAGGGTCAGCTGCCAAAATAAAGATTTGGAAAAGTAATTGTAGAAAAAAACACATCAAGAAGTGTGGGTTCAAAATTCCCTCAGTTGCAATCCACTTTAAAAAGTTATCACATCAGCTATAGTAAATATAGAAAATCTTTCTTGATATTACTGAGAAAAACAACCAAACTTTTATCACTTTTGTATGTTCATGGTGCTGGGCTGTGGAGGGGGGTATACACAGTATTTGGATTCTCAGCTGTAATTGTGAAATTCACTACTTATAAAATAAGAGTACAAGGAGTTTCATTTTCTTGTAATGAATCAGCTACAAGTACAATATTCCATCTTTTTAGTTTAAATTAATTTAATGGCAAAATTGGACAAAACCATCTGCTGCCAATTGTCTTGGCAACTAATAGCATTGCTGCTGGCAGCTGCCAAAGAAGAGCACATTGCCATACAGCTGGTACAGTCACTATAAAACCGCTAGCTAGCTTCATCGCTCCTCTTCATGGCTTCTTCCTTCCAAATCCCTGAAGGCTAGATCATGGCCAAAGTACCACTGGCGCATCAGAGGAGAAAGGAAGAGGCCACATAGAGGTGGGAGACTTCATCCAGATTTCTGGCTATACTGCTGAGCATGCAGCACCCCTCTCCTAGCTTTGTCTATCCTTCTTGGCTGCTGTGAAGGCAGAGAATAACTGTGCTAGTAAGCCCAGCAGGCATAACCTCCTTTCCGAAACTTACAATTTGCTAATGTGCTAAAAAGGCTACTGGTAGTCATAGGCTATTTCAGATTGCCAACTGAATTTAGACAGTGTGTCTTCCTCCTTCTAGCAGCTACACAGGAAACCGGGATCAGGCTGCCCACACAGAAGATGATCTGAGCTGTTCATCTCTCTCTTTAACTTAGGTGTTGCAATTTAGGCAGCTTATGTGAGCATAGCTCATGTTTGTAATGAGGATTTTGATCAGTACCTTTTGAAGCATGCTGAGAAGACCCTTGAAAGCTTCTTCAGAAACAAATCCATGAAATTTTAATTTGCAGCGCGGCCGAGAGTGGGAAGATACATACCCAGCCCATGTGTCAACCACTGTCAATCATTCAGGAGAACCAGATTATAATGAAGTGTCATAACAGGAAACAATGGCAAACCATCTACACATTGTAAGCCAGACTAAATTCCCTATATTTTGTTACTCTGATGTGTTCTTAGAGGTTTCACAACAGCAGAAAGGTCACAAAGAAAAAAGGAAATATCAATTTGTTCTCAGACCATATATGTTTTGAAAAGGAGAAATAATTTCTTACTCATTAGGCTGAATTGATGGATTAAAAGAAAATGGAAGTTAATTAAATTAGAAGTCAATTCAGTGTATTTGTAAACTGGCACACTACGTCAGAAATGAACACAGTAATATGTAGGTCTGAGGCTTATCAGAGAATAAATCAATCAAGTGGCCATAGATGATTTTATAATACACTCTGAGCAGCAAAGATAGGAATGGTGGGTTAAGGAGAGAGTAAAAACCACAAAACCTATGAACTTTTATTACAAACTACTATGACCAGAGCCAACAACTACTTTGCACATGTAATAGCAGAGACATCAACACTAAATGATCTACAGGCCGTAAAGACTCTTAGACAGCATTACGTGAATTAACTGGATTCTTAGCCAGTATTAACTATTACCTGAAAGCAAAAATCTTCAGGCAGAGAAAATCCTCATTCTGCTCAAGATGGGGAGTTCAGGAAGCTGAAGCCAAACTGACAAACCAGCAAGAATCCTTAATCTAGCTGCCTTGAAACAGAAAATGTGCTTCGAGGAGCAGGGGCAAAAAGAAGGAGGTAAGGCTACTGTCTTTCAAGAAAATGTACAGTGTCTTCAAAGTCACTGGGAAGACAGCATATACCCTTGCACCTTGCAGCACAGAGCTTGCTGGTGACCATAGAGACAGTCTTCAATCCCATGGGATCTTCCCGCCTTCCACCCACACACAAGGTGACGTGTACAGCTATCTTGCTATAATCCAGTGTCCCTTCCCTGACCATGCCATGGACCACGCCTTGCAGTCTTGCATCTAAGGGTGACTATCAGAGCTACTTAAATTAGTTATCCTGAGAATGCACACTGCTCAAGACACATTTACCCAGGTCCAGACAAAACACCAGTGCTGCAACTTGTGTGTGGACCAGAATTTAAAAAATCTTCAATGTTAGGCCACTCTGCTCTACTTAGGGTTGACGGGGCTCGGTCAGGTCCAGTCGGGTGATTCTGAAAACATATCAGCTTCCAGTTTGTGTAACATGTTCATTTTAATTTTTTGGTTTACACTCTATCTAGGATGCCAGTAACTAAGCCCGGTAAAAACTTCTATGCATGTTAACCACATGAAGAAGTTATCGCCAGGCAGTGTGGTTACTAAGATGCTTGAATTTATGTAAGCACTTAAGTTTATGCAGAGGCAGGGCCTTGTATTTTAGAACAGGACATAATTAATGATGTACCTTACATTTCAGCAGGAAAACAGCTGTGAGTGAGTGCAGTCTTGGGGTTCTGAATTTAAAGTCCAGAAATTCAAAGTCATACCTGGTTCCCACAGCATCCGTTACTCTCTCTACTGGCACATGTGTAGTGTTCTGCATTGCTATTATGCTACGAAATTTATGCCCTGAAGTGTATGTAAAACATTATCAAGTTATGTTTCCCACAGCTGCTGTAACTCTAAAGTTCTTGGCTTCTGTGCATTTAAATTAACAGTCATAACAATACACCAAAGCCTTTTCTTGCACTGAAATTCAATTCTACATTATTTTTTTTTACAGTATATAACCAAAACATTCACACTGATCTCCTGCTGATTTTTTTTTTCCTTCTCAGTATGTCCTGAAATAACAGTGGTAGGTCATTTACCGCTGCTCCTGCACATCTGATTTTCATACCTAACATTTTCTGAAATGTGTGTCTTTTCTCCCAATGTCATGGTCACTTGCCCTCGTGAAAGGTCATATTCACAGCACGTATAAAGTTTTCCAGTTAAGCCTTTTTGAAATCACCCACTCACAACAAAATAACATCATAAGAAGGTAGTTACCACATTGTTTTATCCCCTACCCTGCGTCAATCTGCACAGCATTTTAGTGAACTCCTTTATACCTGTACCCTCCTCACCATGAAATAAATAAACTTATAAGCAAAGAAGTACTAGAAACCCCAATTCAATGGGTAACTTCCTTAAAGTCAGAATTGTCAAAAATGGGAACAAAGAATGAAAGTACTTCCTGTTACGGTTAAACAGTGATGGAATAATATTTGCAAGGTGAATTAACTTCTCCTGGAAAATAAGCAATCTTCTCAAATAATTTAAAAAATCTTGAATAGGGTCTGCCTCAAAAATGTAAAAAGTTAGCCTGAACAGTCACAGTCCTTGAAAAACAGTAAACCTCTTAAAAGGATATTTAGAATGGAAACATTTTGACAATCTTAACTCTTGACACTTCAATACTTTCCTATGTGCATTTATACAGTATACATACATGAAGAGTATGAAACACTCTTCTGTTCTGGTGATCCTTATTAAACAATGAACTTGATAAGAAGGATTCTGAGAAGAGCTGCAGAACAGCCCAAGTACTAGAAAATATATTTCAGAATGAACTGCTGAAGGACAGAAATATATTCAGATAAACTACAGTATGGATAATAGGCAATTTGCTCATATCCTTAAGTACTCATGAGAAATACTAAAATTCATTCCAAGATGACTCTTCCAATTGTAAGTGAACATACAAGAACAAGTGGCTGAAAACCAAATTTTCAAAAATGCAAGACAGAAGCAAGGTACAAATTTTGAGCAGATAAAGTAATTAAGCATTGAAATAACTACCAAGAATCACTACCAATTTTCTGCCTCTATCTATTTTAACATCAAGAACAAGTTTTTGTAAAAGGCGATAAAAAACTTCCTGTGGCCTGTGCCATGCCAAAGACTGCAACTGTGTCTTTTTCTTGGTATACTAGAAATTCCCTTCATATCAGTGATTTTGGTGAAGGACTGAGAGTACTACCAGAGCTGAAGAATGTGCACCCCAGAGCCCAGTGAACTCCACCACACCTTACCCCTGTCCGGAAGACCCCACTTGTGAAATTTCAAAAAGGAATTTTGAAGTCTGAGAATTGAAAGGTTTAGGGCATGTCAACACATTCATTAACGTATTTCCAATGTGAAGTCAGCCAAAGCCCAACTATGCATTGAATCTGCTGCTCTATCTCACAGCACCAAAATGGCCAGGTTTTGTTTCAAAAATTTACTAAATCACACAAACCTTACGCTTTAATAGTATTGGCTGCAACCAAAGAAAGAAAGAAGCAATATAAATGTTAATGAGATGATGTCTGTTTCACTTATTTAAAAACAAGACTAATCCCATAATCCTAACAAACAAAAATATTAGGCTCTCCACAATTACAACATAACAATGTCCAGATGGTGTCTGTCTGTGGGGAACAAGAGGAACACGGGGCTTTACAAGCTAAATTCCAGTGAAAAAATCTGGGTCCCAAGGAAAACTAAGATGCACCTAGTCTAGTGTTTTGACACCTTCACTCTACTAGTGGAGGTGTTGAAAGAGTCACTTGACTGCAGTAAGCAGCACCTAGTGCTAATAAAGGTATTCAATTTCATTTTTGAAGAGGAATTCTCACAAGACAGTGAGCAGAGTAGTCAGGTATATATACTGCAATATTGTAGAAGGAAGAACAGTTTGTGTAACATAGCTTTTAGATTTTTTGGTTTTCCTTTCTAAATTTGTGTGGTTTATTAATTTTAAGAGCTATAAAAATTATAAATCAGCCACTGAGTTCTCAATGATAGCTGCAAGATTTAAAGGTATGTATTAACAAAATAAATGTATGGAGAGCTAGAAAGACAAAGAAGAGGTTAGAAAGAGTTCATCATTTTTCCCTCATGAAGTCTCATTGTGGTGCATAGTTGGAAATGCCATTTTAGTCCTACTAAAGCAAAATTACTGTGCAAAGATATACACATTCAGTTCTTTGTAATGCTGTTACCCCTTTGTGTAAACTCAGCCCACGATGCTCTAATGCAGGCTTAAAATGGGTCTTCAGCAAAATTTCAAAAAGGGTCTTGAAGCCAGATGATTCCAGCTAGAAGGATATACTCTCAAGTAAGGCTTTTGAAATTTAACTGAAAAAATGAAGGAAGTTAATATGCTAGTGGGGAAAGAAGAGAAATATGTCTACTCATCACACACTGAAGTCTTGGAAAGCACTGCATGCTTGGAAAACTAAATGTACTTGAAGTCAAACTGAATATGACCTTTTTCCTTATTTAGAAATTTTAGAAAATCTGTAAATTTTGAACACAATAGGAACTGTGACTTTACATAATATAGTTGCGTTGCAGACAATTTTAAAACTTAACTTTTGTTAAGAAGAATTGAAGCCAGATTATCTTCCAGTGGTTCATACTAAGTAACCAGGGGAAGACAGTGTGCTCAAGAATAAAGGGTATTTGTCCAGCGAACAGCCAGGAACACTACATAATACCTATCAAAAACAATAGCCTGTTTTATTCACTGGAGTATTTATTTTGTGTCAGTGCTCAAAAAGGGGAAATAAAATGATCATGATGACTCTTGGGTCTGTTATACTGATGTCAAATGTGCTAAGTGCACTTAAAGTAATGAAAAAGGTAATCCAGAAATCAGTAGATAGAAAATTAATTTATAGGAATATAATTAAAGATACGCTGCTTTTTCTTTTTTTTTAACTATTGATCTGCTTTGATCAGACTGATCCGACTTTTGATCAGGTTCAAAGTTGGCAAATAAAGATTATGCACAGATGACCAATCTAGCAACAAATTTTCATGTTGAAAAGATACAATACCAGGACATTCTATTTTATGAACGAAAAACTGGCTAGCTAAACAGATTGCAAATAAGAGGTGTCAATTACTGAAACAGAAATATCTGCTGGGAGCTCAAGGGAATCAGTATTCTGCTGGTTCCTATTTAACACTTTATCTATGCTTTGTAAATAAAAAAGTACTTTAAATACAACACAAAGTTAAGTTAAAGACAGGGCAACTCTGTCCCACTCTAACAAAACACAGTTCAGTATGTCCAACTGCAAAGCTATACTTTTGAGAACAAACAATGCAGAGCATATCTACAAAATATAATAATGTATTTTGGAAAACAAAGATCATGGAAGGGACTGAAAAGTCAGAGTAGAAAAGCAATTGAAAAAGAGCTTCAAGAGCTGAAGCTATAAAAGAAAGATGGGTGTAAGTAATGAGGCCTTTGGAAGTATAATTGGAAGAGTAAAAATTAGGAGGAGAGAAATACATGTACTGTCTCTGCATGGAGTGCTGACAAGAATGAGACTTCATACCACCACTATTACCTCTGTCACATTCACTTTTAAAAGCATGTTGAAAATCTGGAGAGGGTTCAGAAGAGAGCCAGAAAATGAGTTGAAGTCTAGAGATAATGCTCCACAATTGAAAGAGATCAATCTGTTTAGCTTATAGAAAAGAAGATTGCGAAGTGAGTTGATTAAACTGTGTGAGCTCCCTCACAGGGAGAAAATCGTAGGTACTGAAGAGCTCTTTAATCTAGTGGAGAATGATATAGCAAGAACCAGTGACTGGAAGCCACAGTCGGACAATTTCAAATTAGAAATAGGGTACACATTTTTGTCGTTGAACATAAATAACAACTGCACAAGCTTCCCATGGGGAGTGATAATTTTCTATGTTTTGAATCATTACTATATTTACAAAGGATCTTAGAAGTAACACTGCAGCAAAACCTAAGTAGTCTGCCTCACTACAGTAAACTTCAATCATGTGGAAAAAAGACCAGCTCAGACAACTGGGAAGTCCTTAACAGCCTTGAACTCAATGAACATAGGACTTCCATCAAGTTTTACAATTGGTCCCGAGAACTGCACACTGACAAACCGCACTGAAGTTTTTGCTGCTGTGAGGATCAGGCTCTACGCTTCCTACTCCACAATGGCATACAACGTCTGACCTAACGTATTCCCTGCTCTCCATCCCCAAGTGTCTCTCTTGCCACATTTAATTGGAGGGCAACCTATCAAGAGAGGAAGCATATATTTCACAACCTTTTTGCTAAGTAAACAAGCAGGCAATTGGTACAAGCACCTGTGGCCAAGTTCCACAGAGCCTACCACACTGCCAGTTGTCAGTGCAACCACTGGTAGCTGCACATTGCAGTGCAAATTGGCATGGATTATCAGAGAATTTCCCAAGAGCTTCCCTGGACCTTTCATATAAAAACTAATGATTCCTAAGTCTAATTTGGAGTTAGAGAGATGCAGCACTCAGCACTCTCCTGCTGTAGATAGTAAGGATAGTGAACAGGAAAAAAAGATGCACATCCCAAGTACTACTTGAGATGTCATAATTCTTCAACAAATCTTCCTTAGGACTGTATGACAGATTAAAGAAAAAAATTCAGCAGTAACTTCTATGACAAGCCCATGTACCTGCTTTAGGAGTACTGCTCAGATTGTACAATCTCCATTCATGTGAATGCGCATGTGGACTGTTACTCAAGAGTGTCTTGGTTTTCTTTTTCACAGCAAGTAGATTTTTTGTTCCATAATGTTATCTAGTTATAAATTCTGATCTAATAATTCATAACCCAAATGGCAACTAATTAGGACTTTTATTTTTAGGAGAACAGATGCAGAGTTGCTTTAGAAACAAAACTAAAAATTCAATGTCATGATATTTGTGATCCAGAACTCATGATATTAGGACATTTGGGATTGGCAATACTGTAAATGATATTTTTTCTAGCCAAAGAGACACCATCAGTCAAATTAAATTCTATTAAATCTTTAAAAATTGAGAGCATTTAAAATATTTAAAACCTTGAGGAATTACATCCATTCTTTTTTCCTTCTGCTTATTTTTGTGATTACACTATTAGACTTTCTTATTTTACAGACTAAGAAAAGAGAAGGCTCTTCTGTTCACACAGAGATAGACAGATATAATCTTTATTTATTTTTCTGATATTGAAAATGAATTTGTAATGAAGTTTTCCTATGGGTGAGTTTAATTCATTCATGACAGTTATGTATCACCTTGTCTTGCAATTTTTTTAACATTTCCTCAATTTTGAAAAACTGAATTAAAAGAAAAAACTCTAAATTGCCAGCGATAACATTTATCAGCTTCAGGCTGGGATTCAACAAGAAGCCTGAAGCTCAATTAAGTATCCATCGTCTTATAATCAATCAGTTTTTTTCTTTTTTTGAAAGAAGAAAAATATCTGTAAAATTGAAAGAATGGGTAAGACTGAGAGAGCAATTACCGTTGAAGTTTAAAGATTTTCAAATACTCATTACAAAACTGAATATAACTTTAAAAAAAAAAAATGTTGACATTTCTTTTCTGATAAATTTCAAGAAAATTGAGAGGTCTACTTTGATTTATGTGGTAAAAGGTATCTCACTGTCCTCCCTTCCTTGCCTCCCATGAGCCGATAACTCATTCCTTTCCAGGAGTTTTACACTAATTTGATGCTACCAATGCGGAAGTAAACAACAGAGAAAGTTACATTTTTACAGCTACTGACTTGTGAAAACCTTAGCTGCAAATACACAGATACTGGTCATTCTCTACAACCTGGTGTCTCACCACGTGTCTATTTTTGGTTTCAACCTCCCGGAAAGAGACCCAGAAGAAAGCTGTCAGGGTTCTGTGGGAAGAAGGGGGGGTCCTATGTTCGGCTCTGCAGGAAAGTAGCTGATTTTCACATCTCACTGTGCAGCTCGCAGGGTGATTTCCCACTATAACCAAACTAGTTCTCAAGCTAGGAGCAGACTACATCCTTCTGCTCTTTCATATACAGTACATTTAGGGTTGTTTCCTACCTGTACACAGTATTTCCCCATTTGCCACTGTGGCATAACATGCACACAGTTTTGCTTGCCACTTTTAGGGGGGTTGGAACTAGATGATCTTTAAGGTCCCTTCCAATCCTAACCATTCTATGATTCTATGATTCTATGAAATAAAGTTAAAACCATCTAGCAACTAGCTAACTGTAAGTACACACACCCTCCAACAACACCATTTCTGGAAGGCATTAGCCCAACATGCTAAATCATGAACACTAAGCAGAGAGAAGGAGTGCATGGATACGTGAATAAATTTTCACCTATCTGAAAATCTTCTACTTTTCTAGTTACTTTTGGCT
Organism: Antrostomus carolinensis; assembly: GCF_000700745.2. NCBI lineage: Eukaryota > Metazoa > Chordata > Aves > Caprimulgiformes > Caprimulgidae > Antrostomus > Antrostomus carolinensis. Next base: position 33,473 of record NW_010297588.1, on the reverse strand, counting down.
GGCCATATGATTTTAAATCACATTTTCTTCTGTGGATGCTCTAAATATACATGCTTCTAACTAGCATTTAAGTTTGTGCAAATAACCTAGATGTAAGAAAACTGAAGAGTATGTTACATACAGCTGAAGAGTATGTTACAAAAAAAGGACAGAAAGGCAAGTTGGTTAGAAGAAGTTTATTCATAAAGAGGATAATTAATTATCATATAAGAAGGAGTCCCAATACAGTAATAGAAACTGCAGTCAGTAGGGTTCTATGTTAAGCATAGCTAAGCAGGTATTTAGACAGCAGAATATACATCGTTGGAAAGTAATAGACAGGTGAACCGTGCACAGTTGATTTGCATGGCTTCTCCATTCTGAAATGTCACTCTTATATAGAAAGGAACATCTGAGCCATCATGGATCTTGTCTGTTGTAACTGGGAGGATGCAACACTCCTCTCTTGTAGCTCCACTTCCAGGTTCCTTGAGACTTTTTCACAGAACACATTATAGCTTTGCTAAACAATGTTGCTTGGTTTTATATCTCCAGAATAAAATTGCTTTCTTAGTGAAAATCAATTTTAAAAAGAGGAAGGAAATAGGTTTATGTACTTATTTAATAAAAGAGAGAGAAAAAAAATTACGTACATGTGGAGGGAAACTAGCAGTGGTTAAGATTTTCAGATCACATCATCATTGGTGCTGAACGAGGAACATAAAGACTATTAGAAAAATACTAGAATAGCAGCCCATATTCCCTCTAGGCAGCACTGCAAATATACCCCCAGGAATTCAGTGATAAAATAGAGAAAATTTAACACATGTGAGAGAGTCAGAGTGAAATGAAGCACAAAAAAGAGGTGCAACACAAAAGGCTTAGAAAGGATCAAGGTGTGAAAACACTAAGAAAAGAGTAAGAGTGTGAGGGATATGTGAATCACTTCAAGTGCAAGAGGAAAACAGGAAGGGGATTTTGACTGAGGAAGGCTGAAAGTGATAGAGGGTAAACAAGCATAAACATGAAAGAAAAACCAGGAGTATGAAGTGAGCAATAGAGCATGGCAGAGTGACAGGCTGTGATGCAGTAAGAGATGGCAAAAGTACGAAAACCAGATAGAAAAGAGTTTTAATGATTAATTTATCTTTTTTTGGTTGCTTTTACTTTTATCTTTTATCAGAAGAGACTGTTACATGAGAACAGCAAGCAATATAAGAAAGAAACAAGAGCCATAGTAACTACTAAGAATTCTTAATAAACAAGACATTTGGAAATTTCCTTCAGTTTTGTCCACCAAGCTGAGGTGGTCAGAATGACCATATAGTGTCCCCTTTGGAAAACAGCAAACTGGAAGAAAGGGGAACCAGTAACTTCAAAAGTGTAGCTGAGCATTTAAATGCTTTCTCCCTTATGTGATGAACTGTTGTTCTTGTCACAGTCTACTGTGAAGCCAAACATATATATATATATATATAGACTCGGACAACTTACATTTAGTAACATGAGTATAAAAAACATGTAAGAAAAGATGGGCCTGAGTCTAGGATTTAGGACCATTTGACCTTAATAAGCACCAAAACATAAGGAAACTACATCAGTGGACAGGTGAGCTGTATCTTAAATGAAAGTTGGGACAAACAGGACACAACGAAACTCCATCTAAAAAAAGCTGCATGCACTATGTGAGAGACCCAGTTAGTCACAGTATGTTCAGCCACTATGACTGCACAGGGTTTGGGTGTGCTACAAAGAGAGATCACAGCCACTTATTATCAATATCAGTGCATTTTTTTTTGCAGGACTGGGGCTGTTTGTCCCTGTGTTCTGGTCAAATAGGACCATAATAACTACACTCATCTTTAAAATTCCTCCTTCTGTGTCAGTGTGTTATAGCATTACTTCTCACACCCTAACCTTTCCTTTTGTGCAATGTTTCCAAGGCACTTTTTATGTTTGATAATGATGGACACTAACTCCCCACAAATAAAATCTAAGCCATTGGAAGCTACAGGTTCTCAGCATCTCTCAGGATGAAGTCTGTATTTTGCAGAACATTTCTGTATCCTTCAGGACAGGAAGTATAGCAGGAGGAAAATCAATGTGCCAGGCAAAGAAATAAAAGGTGGATCAGAGCTTTTTCAATACATGATGTGTGTTTCTCTACAAATTGCATTCCCTGAACCACCCACTTTGAAAGAAATCCACTTTCCCACACAAGTGCTTTGAGTAGCTCAGGTTACACAGACTGTCACTCAAAAGAAGACTTACAAGCAGCGTTCCCAAACCTTAACAGCATTCCTTTTTCTCCATCAACACTTCTTTTCCTTTGCCTAAAAAGGTTGAAAGGTTGATGTGACTAATTAGTCCCCAACTAATTATTACTCCATTGTAATAACAATAATATTACCTAGCCTATATAGTGTTTTTCATCAGTAGATCAAAAAGTACTTAGTGAAGAAGGCAAGTGTCATTACCTCATCAAGTAATAAACACTAAATAATAAGCTCTGCTGCTTTAATCCTTAAAAATGGTGTTTTAAAACCATGAAGAAGCCAAAACATAATATCCAAATAACACACCTTCCCTAGCAAAGGAGATTATTGCCTGTTCAGTGGAACCCAAGGGGTTCCATGAAGCAAAAAGGGAATATATTTGCAAAGTTACCACACAGGATTAGAAGGGACCTTTTCAGTTATTGAGCTAAGGCCCAGTTGTCCTATGCTGATATATCATATAAGACCTTTCTTAAACAGCTTGTGTTTTGCCTTCAAACTTGTGAGAGCTTTTTGCCCTTCATTAATCCTACTGAGAGATTGTGCCAGAAGTGTACTGATCTGATGAACAGATATTTTCCTCCAATTTCTATCCTAAATGTATTGTTGATCTGATAAAAAAGCATTTGTCTTGGTATTAAAAGTATCTGCTCATCTGAAAAGCTCTGCCCTGCCTTGTGTATTTAGAAAGCTCTCAATTTTGTAAAGGAATGGAAAAATACAATTAAGTCTCCCATTCTAGTAATTAGCAAAGTCTATCAAATTTTGCCTGTGGCTACTGACATAGATACATTACCTACTGCCTTCCAGTGTCAAATTCAGTTTTCCTAGGAATATTTATTAAAATTCCAACATCTAGTCCCAGAGCAGTGACAATCATCTAAGAGTCCACTACGGTGTATTAAGATTATTCTTTCCCAAGGTGCCTTACCTTACACTTACAAACACTGAACTTAATTTGCCATTGTATTGTCCTGCTTTAAAAAAATCTCATGGTGGAGATTCCACAACTCCTGTTCATGATCCTATTAGGACACTTTACGCTCCTTTTGTTTAGAGTTGCTTTTCCTCCCATCAAACTCTACCTAAATCTCTCATTTTTGCAATTTAAGGCTGTAACTTGTTATGTTCAGATGAAAGCCACTTCTGTATGCAATGAAAAGTCTAGTTCGATTGCAGCACTGAATACAAATGTGCAGTCCTTATCTTCCTGAGCATTTCAGTATTTATCAACCTTTCTCTCTTTAAACAGCCAGGGAAGAGGTTTGACCTTCCATCACATTCTTTAGGACAGTACTAAGATACACTTCTTTCTCAACAAACATCTTCAGAAATAATACTTCATGCGTCTCGCATTACTGCATTTGTGAAGTTCTGATCTTTTTTACCCTATTTTTGGTACTGCAGAAGTGCAAAGATCTCCTCATACACTTTTTTCTCCTGTATCCATAGCTAACAACTGCATCAACTTGATAACAATATTCTGCTATTTTATTTGGAGACAAATAACCAAGAGCATTAAGTAAGAATGTAGTTTTGCTTGTATTCTGGATTTTCACAGCCATTAACTCAAGTTCAAGTTCAGCCAGCCATCTTGAAATAATGCCAATGTTGACTCTTTAAGTTCAGTCTCTAGCTTTTCTTCCTTTTCCTCAGTTTCAGCATCCAGAAGTGTACCCGTCCTTTTATATAGGCATAGAAAACAATTACCCCAAACCTAAGTGTTCTAATTACTTCAGCTGATTATTTTGTGACGTACTAGAACTGTTGATTAGAGTACAGAGGCAGAATACAACTTCCTTATCAAGTTCCAGTCACTGTCTTTGAGTTATTTTATTCTTCATATTATTTTTGTTGACATAACCACCAGTTGTCTTACTGGGGGGGTTGATGATGCAAAGCTTCTGCTCTTGAGTAAGACTGATAATAGAAAGGTGCTAGGAGGTCTAGAGAGACCTAAATTAGCCTTGAAATAATCCTTGCACCATCCACCATCACCAAAAATGCCTCACTTGCAGTATCACTTTCCTCTCTCTCTTCAGTGTATTGTTCATTCATTGCTGTCTTTGCTCTTGAGGTGATCAAATAGGCAGATTTTCCATACTCTTGCAATAGCAAGTTCTCTCTTAGCAATTCTTAACAATTTCTTTCAACTTTACAACACTGATTCCGTTAAATCCACAAAAAAATTCTTGATGACTACCAAATATCAATTATCCATTTGCAGGTTTGACTGATAGCTTTCATGTTTAGAGTTAATTTCAGAGAAAAAAAAAAAAAATCACTGCAATTTCATAAGATTGAAATCTAAAAGAATAATTTGGAATGGATAATAACATACATGTTTCCATGTTGCTGAATCCTTTCATATATAAGTGATGCTCAAATACAACGAGGCTACTTTTTGTAATAGTGCACACGATGCTCTCATAATGGAAATCAGTATCTGCCCAACTCCTCAAGATAATACCCTCTCTTATCCATATGAATCCACTTTTTTACTACATCTCACTAGTGTAATGCATGCAACACATCTTTTCCTTTGTCTTCCCTCCCTGCCTGGATTATCACAAAAAAGCCGTCTCTCAGTACTCCATTCAGCTTCCTGTCAAGAAATTGTTAATGACAAGTGACAATGACACCTGAGCACAGTTCTTTTCTCACTCTCATTCATTAGCTCCTCCATCCCTAGTTAAACCCTCATGTCCTTAGTTTTCACTACACCATCGGAACATCTCTTCTGTGAGACCCACTAAAAACACAGCTCCCAATCTTCAACCCATTCTTTTTGTGATTCCTACTCTCACTCACTGAAAATCCAGTTCTTTCAACAAGCACCACCTAAAATTACCTTGGATAATCTTTCCACCAGTAGAAGCTTTTCATTTCCTGTCTGCCTCAAAGCAGTCTCTCTTCCACCACAGTTCCTAAATCAAGTGCGTTACTTTTGTGCAATCAAACTGTAATAAGCACAAAGACATCCCCTGTTCAGAAATGGCTCAGTTTTCCAACATTCTGCACAGCCAAACTATAATAAAAGCACCAGGACCTTAATGGAATATTTCTTACCAATATGCAAATAGCGTAATATCTTCCTACTCCTTGTAATTTACTGCTGGATATGTAAGGCAAATGATCATTTAGTTATTAAAAATATAACAGTCTGTTTAATATGCAAATATTTTCCAAAAATATTGTTTCCAAGGGGAATACCTTACCCTTAAATAAAAAAAGGAAAGAATTTATCTCATCCTCCTCTGTACACCAGATATGTTCATAGATTGTAGTCAAGTATGGCCTGAACATTTTTTTCCCCTAAAAAAACCCATTATGGTTTGCTTTACATTGATAACATTATTCTAGAACTGTCTCCCTTGAGTCAACCTTCAAAATAAATTATCATGCCAAGATAAACAGTACTAATTGTTGTAGATTTGTTGAGGGTTCTGCCCTATCTTTAGTGGTAGCAACTGCAATGGGTAACAGCAGTTTTTTCTAAGCTAATGTCATTTTGTGTTGATCTACTACCCTATTGTGTTTGCAGTCCCCAAGGTGGAAAACTGGCTATTGAGAGCAAAAAAGTTATTTTTAAAAGGCTATTTTTAATAAAGCTCAGGGAAGTTTCACAACTCAAAAACTTAGAGGCTTGCTGCAGTTACAAGTCTCATCCCAACTGAGCAGTGTAGATAGAGACCTTTTTGGAAGCTAAAAAAATGCTGTGATACAAGAGTCTTCCTAACAAGAAGGAATAAATCAATCTCTCCAGTATAGCAAAGGATGGGGCTTGGGAACTGTCTTTTCTGCAGAAATTTTAAAAAGTAATGACTGATTCTGGGTTAAAGTTCTCGAGTGCTCTACCTGAGCCTCTTCAAACTCGAAAGGGCCTGTTTTTTAAACAGGAGATACACTGACTCAAAATCAGGCAACCAGAGCTGGTAAAGCAAGCACAGTAGCATCCACAATTACAAACTGCTTAAAAATTTACTTAAGTGCTCTCACAGTATGTGCTTTGCAAATTAATAAGCTACGTCACTGTTCAGCCAACAAATCCACTGTCTACTAATTGAGGTCTATCTGACGCATACAGAAGACTATTTTGCCTTTGAGCTCTCTGTGTTGCTCTCTGTGTTTGCTCTGTTCTCTGACATACAAAAATGTAACGTGCTGCTCCTAACAGAGAATTTCTGCTTTTAAAACTACTTAAAAACAACCCCCCAGATAGGTGGGATATGCACATTGCACATTAACACCTATACAGACAGTACTTCACCATCTTAATGTAGTAACAGGTGACAATAGTAGTATCATCTCAGAAAAGGATTTTGTGATGTTTAGGACTTCTCTATAAGATAAGCATGTGCCAGTCTAAGATGACAGGCTTTTGCTATGTCAAGTACCATAATATCCCACATGATTGCTTTTATTGGTACATATGTAATTTTGGAAGCTGTTTTAACTGAGCTGGCAAAAGCCATTCCTAACTGCAATAATGCTACCTAAGACAATGATATAGACCAGTATAATTGTACTGGTATAGTTTATGAAGTTTTTTATGTGCATTCTTTCTTGTCATCCCCTGATTCAGTGTGCTCCACATCTGTATTGCACCACAAATCTAACTAAACTTCTGAGGCACAAATAAATAAATGTGTACAAACCGGAGATGGGGACAGGGAGGATATGACATTTTTTAAGGGAATAGGTAGTGAGTCACACATCAAAACAATTTCCATAGTTTTCAATATCCTGATTTAATCCATCTTCCTCCTGAATACAATAAAACCCACGAGTCCCTGAACTAGCTTTGTTTAAGGAAGAATTTTCTTCTCTCCATCTCCTGCCAGTGGTCTTCAATTAAAGCCTGCAAAGATGAAACTCACTGAGATTGACAGAGGAAATAAAAGGAGAGAAACCACTGAAATGCATCTTCAGAAGCAGATTATTAAATGTCCCGCAGACACCGGTGCAAGTGACAGCCGCCAGAGCTTAGTGAAAAAAGAGAAGCGGAAAATTAAACTTCTCATTGGCCCTGATTATGATTAATATCTCTTCTCTGATGAGCTGAAACTGCTTAATCTTTGGTATTAATACCAAATCACTGAGGTGCAAGTATGGTAGCTGAAAAGAAAGGGGGCATATGAGAATGTTTAAAGTTGAGGAGAGGAAAAAAAAAACAGAAATAACTGAGTTATGTTTTGCTCTTAAATCTCCTAAAGCAAGAAATTAAAAATGAAGCTGAGAGCCACCATGAGCAGCTCTCAAGTCAGGCTACTATGAGGCAGCTCTTGGGCAAACAAAGTCATAGAATTTAAAAGAGATAAACCGTACATTTCCATCGTTTGGTTAAAGGTATTTGCATTCTACAGGAAGACTACTTAATTCATCACATCTCCATTCAAGTGTATGTGAACAAGCAACTAATACCTTCTCCCAACTCAAATACATTAGATAATTGTTATTTTCAGATTTACTTACCTCTGTGTATATTGGCAAAGCTTTAGAGTTCGTTGGAGTTCCTTGGAAACTAATAATTATGTGTAGCTGTGCAGACTGATTTTTATACTTGGTTCCTGTAAGAATATTCGACAAAACATAACCTCTCTTTTGAGTTTTTTACCTGAAACCCTTGGGTTTGTAATGCACTGAAGCAGGAAGTGAAATAGCTAATCCATTATGGTTAATACTCCTAGAAAACATTCTGCGTTATGTTACATTTTCAGACCAAATAAACCTCTGTTAAAGTCAGTGTAGATCACTTAAGATATGCATTATAATAATTCGATTAGTAGAGAATAAAAAGCAGATTTTATAGCACCCGTTCATCTGAAAACATTATTCCTGATAAAGTTAACAAGCCAAATCACAGTTAGGTTCAATTAAATCCAGTGACAGGCAGAAAATTTACTGATTGTGAAATATCAAAGCTGTAGTATTAGTTCAATATGATTCTAGAATACTGACTGACTTAATGCTATGAAAAAGACGGAAGAGAAATCTTTAATTTCTTAATGCTGTAAAGGTAACTTGTAAACACTGTACAGTGATTTTATGTTTTATTTGGAGAATGGAGATTACAAAACATATAAATTTATAAGCCTTGATCTCATGAACAATTGGTTGCCAAATTAGTGCTCAAATAAATCTTGTTTCTTAAATTCAATAAACTTTCTTGACTTGCAGCTGAAACTGTGACTTGATCCTTTCTGAAGGGTCATTTTTCACAGCTGAAAAGGTACAGTAACCTGGAGCACAAAACAAAGAATCTGCCTGGGAACTAAGTGTTTCTGGCCTGGGATGGCAACTGACCATCCTGATAACTAGTTTTTATTAGCTACAGTAAGATTAGTAATTATCCTATAAATTTATATCTTTTTTTAAACACCTGTATGTTTTGGTAACTGTAGCACTGTAGCACTCTCATCTATAGTTCTCCAAGTGTTATTTCTTGCAGTGCTCTGTATTTACTGCAATATCTTATACTCATGATTACTTATTTTACCTGAAACTGAAACTGTTAAAATAATCCTTTTTTAATTATTTTTTTCTTCATCTACTTCTCAACTTTCACTTCCTACCTTGAAGCCAGAAAAACCTAGATTAAAGCATGTGTTTTTGAACAAGGTGGAATAATTTTATTCAGAGATGTGCTAGAATCCCACATCAGTTTTAAAATCAAATTCAGAAACCTAGTTAGAAAAAAGGCTTTGGTGTATCTAGAAGGCATGGGTCAGATGCAGGAATTACCAGCCAGCATTATTCTATCAACTCTACAATATAATACAGACTGCATTATGCAAGTTACTAGAGACATTAATTGTTAAGAGTCCCTCTGTTGGTAAAAATCTACAAATCTTCACAAGCCAAGAAAACATGAGTAATTGTTCACTGTGATTTTTGGAAGAATCTACAAATTTGTCTGCCAGTTCCATTTTGAAACATGAATGAAACAAAAAGACTGGTGCAACTACTCTAGGAGAGATGTATTGACATGTAAGGGAGGAAAGATGAACGATAAAATAGAAAAAATAGGAAAGAAAGAAAATGGTGGGGAGGAACAGAACTACATTTGGATATAATTTTATTTTTTACTCAATCACATAATAAACAGACAGCTCTTTCATGTTGTTTATTCCAGCAATTTCTTCAAGCCCTTTCCAGCATATATGAATATTTCTATCTTATTAGCTATGGCTTTATTTCAGCTCCAGAAATAATTCTCTGTATATTACATGAATGATATTAAACCACACCATGACAACCTCAATGTGGTGTCTAAAGAGCCAAACAAAGATGCTATTGTAGCACCAACAGACCTAGATGCACTGGTTTCAATCTGCTTAGGAAGAACAATAATCACTTTGAAGATGGAGGGGTGCAGGCTTCACTGCCTAGAAAACAGTGTACAGGCTGACCAGGCTTCCTCTGCTTCTCATACTGGCCTATCTCTACCCCTAACAGTACCCGAGTGAGCTCAATTACAGCAAACACAACAGGTTGGACTGTACTAAAATCACACTTGCGGTTTATTTTGGAGATCTACATTTTGGGTTTTCCACCTTAAAGTGTTAAATCCAATCTTACAAGCTACTCCAGGTAGCTTGAAAGTATAGGTTGGTGATAGTGATTTCAGTGGGCATCTACAGAAGTTCGGGAATCAGCTGCAAAGAGCAGCTAATGCATCTCATCTTAAGCATAGGCACAGACCTGTTATTGCAATCTCACTGGAAAAGTATCTCATTATGAAACTTCAGGCAGTAAAATATTTTAAATAGGCCCATAAAGTTGATAACTTTAATATATACACTTTTTTAAAAGTAAATTTACCAAACAGAAGCACATTCTGTTATGGATTGTGAATTTAACTTATGAAAATGTGATGAATCCAACACTTTTTGTAATTTTAACTTCACTACTCAGTTCTCCCCCCTAGTTACTGATCTTTGCAAACTCTGACATTTAGCAATTTAAAAGCTAAACAGAACTATGAAAAAAAAAAACCAACCCGAAAAACCCCAAACCCAACCAAGTTTAAAACCTTGAATCCTGGACTTTGAGTCTCATTTCACAGAACTATGGAAAGGACACTCATGCCACAGGTGAGAAAAAATGATTACAGCAACATAGCTCAAATGGCTTGAACATTTTTAAATTGGAAGATGATCTCAGGCTAAAAACATATTATTCTCCAGGTCATCAACTTTTCCTCCTATTGTTAGTATCTACAAGGTTTAGTGAACCAAGATGACTGCTGTCAGCCCATGTTTTTGAAGTTAGCTGTGCATTTCACTCAATTCTCCATGGATATCTAGACATATTAAAAAAAAATCTCTTAGATTCAAGTCTCACAACAAGAATTGCAGAAGGTAAAGCAACACAAGAGAGGCAAAACTCAAAGGGAGGGAAATAACTACTCAACTGAACAATTCAACAGTTATCATGACCGAAAAATGTTTGAAAAGGGTAAAGATGGAATAAAGAGATGTGTTGAAGATATTGGCATTCTTAAGCTAAGTATACCTAAAACAGGTCCATCCAATAGCAGGATGTTAACCTTCACAATCAATTGCTGTCCCTAAACCATGCCAGAGAATTATTTGCAGAACATAAGAATGACCACACGTGATGTGTGAAGCACATTTATTTTTAACTTGACTCATTCTTGTTCTTCTTCTAGTATTATGCAAATTTAAATAAATATTGAAAATAAATATTTCAAAAGTACTGGAAGACACTACATATGCAATTTGCTGTCTAACAAGAAAGAGTTTGATTTCAAACTTTTTCCAGATCTGAAAAAAACCTACAAATTTTAAACACAAAAACTGCACAAAAATAAAAGATCATAAGTTAATTGTTTTGAGTTAACTGAAACATTAACCAGAATAAAAATATTAAATTTTCATGTCAATCTTTTAAAACATTTATATTTCAGCTATTTTTTCAACCTGTACATATACATTTGTTGAACTGTTTGCCCCCAGAGTTCATTGTCTAATTTCAAATCACTTTGTTCGAGAGAAAGAAGTCAGAGGTAATGAAGCTTTTACGATGGTCAGAAATACACAGAGAGAGATGAGAGATGCTATACATTTTACCGTTCAGTAATACACTGCAGCATGAGCTCAAGATTTATTTAGATACCAGGAGACCCATATGTGAGCTAGATTTTATAAATGCCCTAATTGTGGGAAAAGCAATTTCAACATCAATCAGCTGTATGACATCAATCACAGCAAGTCAGGCTACATTAGTTCCACCACTCAGAGAAGGTCTGGTGTACTTATAAACTACACATTTTATTTCAAAAAGCCAAGCAGTACTTCTTAGGGGCTCGGCTTCTCTAAAACAACAAGATATTTGAGCTCAACTTGCTTTTCCATTTTTCTGCACAAAACCATTTTTTTACTATGAAGTTAGCATGTACCTATTTCTGAAACAGAGAAAGAGGAATAATCGGGAAATAACTCTCCTACTGCTCATCTTCCATGCAGGTCTAACAGAACTTAGGCATCCAGATGTACCTTCTTCTTGGAAGGATTTTGTTCACCTTTGCATAATTCAACTTGTATAGACTGCATTTTTCCAAAAAGTTTGCTCAAAGAATGAGGAAGACAAAGATGAAACAAAAATCTTGAGAAATTCCACAGATTATACTCAGTGTAAACTGCTGTTCCAAAGAAGCTGGCAACTTATTTCTGCTCAAAGAATTCCTTTTCATTCTGATCTTTATGTTTCTGTCAGAAATTACAAACTAAGAGCCGATTAGAAAAAGAAAGCCAAGACAAAACTGGTAGACATGTTTAGAAACACAAGAAATTCCATCCAATCAAGAGATGTATAGACAGGAAAGAAGGGAAGCCTACAGCTTACTTCACTTTTATGAAAGAACAAGCATGTACTTAAAAAGATGAGTGTTAAAAGAGAAAGTGTGTGTCCTGTATTGGAATTCAAAAAAGCAATATGGACTTGCTTTCATTCTGCACAACACACTGAAAAAAAGAAGTGGCCATTGCAAGTTTCATAGCATTTCCTGAGACAATAATATATTCTTTTAAGGATGTGAAATCCTGGCAAGCTAAGGAAGAAACAGCACTGACACCAGCATTTAGGCATTGAGCTATGTGGTGGACCTTATTGGTTAAGGATAAAATTGTATTGCAGCACTATAAGTATTTCGCTTAATTGAAAGAGTGGTTGAGAAGAAAAAGAAAACATAGTCCTAACTAACTTTTTGACCACAGAAGCTTATCATGACCATGCTGTATTTTGGCTCACATTCTTTGTCTAAGGCCATACTTGTTTTGCCATAGAAACTACTTCAAATTTCCAGTCACTACACACAAGCAGGCCGTTTCTTTATATAATAAGAAGTAAAACTCCTTATTTATTCATATTCACCTGTTAATTTCATTTTCTTAAGACGATGGACAGATATGGGTTCTCATGGCTGTAAAACAAAATCCAATTGTGAGGATACTGACTTGCAAGCTAAAGATCATGAGCAGAGAACCCAGACAGCTTTCACAGCAGACACCTTCTGGTCAACAGCATACTTCAACCAAACTTTGTCAGTACTCCATATAACCAAATCACAAGCGTTTCATAGAGAGACAAGCTTTCCAGGATAAAGCAACAAACTTGGCATAAGACTGAGTTCTGTACTATCACGACTGATTTTATTCTTGTAGGATCCTGAACTAAAAATTGCAGACATACTTAAGAAGGTTTCTTGATTGCAGCTGAGACAGAGATGCTTAAGTGACAATCCTCAGCATATCTTCTAAAAAAATATCAGGAGAGGAGCAAACCACCACCATTTACTCCAGAATGGAAATGTACAGCTTTTATGAAGAGGCTGATATGAAGCCAATCTTAACTAAAACACATCTCCTCTAAACCTGTTCAGGCACCCATTACAGTAACATCCTTATCATATGCAGAGGCACCCTTTCAGGACCTCTTTTCTCAGAACTTTATTAAAAAGACAGAATCAATATAGAGGTTGAAATTTGTGCTTTAAATGGACACTGGATTAAGTTTTCTTGTTTAATCCTGTTGAGATACACAGCAGATAACGTTCAGGCAAACTGAGAAAATCATAATGAAAAAAGCAATTTTAGATTCTGCCCCTTTCTGATTACATTGTTGGTGAAGGGATTATTTTGTGATGTTTGTTCATCAGTTGCAAGTGTCTGATAGACATTTTAGCAATTAATTATTTGTTTGCCTCTTCCTATGAGCAACTTCTTGCAGGCATTAAAAATTCAGGCTGTTTTCATCACGCACATAGATCATGTGATAAACTTTTGGAAATTAACTGGATAAATCAGTTTTCTGATTCAAGTATTCACAAATACTATTTCAAAAACTGCTTCCCATGAATATTAAATTGGATATTCATTGTTTGTGTAGACAGTCTTCCCAATTAACATATTCACTAGAATATTTATAGAAAGCATACACAAAAAGAGTGTGAACAGCATCAAAGTGAATCCATTTAAATACTAAGATTAATATGTGCAGCTTTCCTTCATTTCACTTCATTGTACTTTATGAGGTGTTTGCCCAACTCTGGCTTCAAGCATGTTTTCACAGGTTACTTGGACTAAAACATACTGTGAGGGAATGACAGTTGCCCAACATTGGAGTGAAAAGAGGACAGTTGAGGAAAGCAAGTCCCAGGAAAGAAGGCAGGCTCTGTTTTTAAAATGTTACCCTGTAAGTTAAGAAAAAACAGAGTCAACTTCTGTTGACATGATCTCACACAACTCCTCAAGTTTTCATCTTAAGGTTACACTACTGACTCTCCTCTTCCTGTGAAATATGTTCTACACAGGAGCCCTACACAGACACTTCAGGGCTTTCAACCTCAAGTGGATCCACCGCACAGAAACTCGTAACTCAAGTATATTTTCATCCTGTCAAAGTAGAGGTGACTGTGAATCTGCTGAGGCCAGAAAGCCACAGTGGACACTTTTTTGAGGAATCAGTAATCTAGAGAGCATGTGTCAAATTACAGTTCCAAGCCTCCACTTTACATGACCTTCATGGTAACGGGGATAGGAAACTGCTGCATATAGCTCGTAAAATGATGCTATTTCTGAAGCTACTGTTGGTTAGTCAAATTGCTATTTTCTTTCTAATGAAAATGCATCATATATTATTTGATTATTTCTTCTTCCCTGTTTTAAATGCACTCCACCCTTCCTACTCTATTACCTTGTCTTTTGAATGTAATTTAAGAATGCTGGAACAATTAGCTTTTTCATTCAAAGTAACTGAAAACTGAAATTATGCTGTCCTCATGCATTATTAAAAACAACAACAGTAACCAGGTATGTTCAAAGGCTATACAATATTAAAAATCTCCTTTAATGTTCTAGTTCATAACCTTAATAGACATTTATACATGATTAATGAGGCTTTTAGTAGCTGTTGCTGTCACAGCTTGGGTAATGCCACCTCCAATGAATATTCCAAGGGAAGGGTCTTACTGGCAGTGCCTGAGTGACAGCTGTAAAGTATCAGGCTTGCAATGTACTTTCTGACAAGAGAAACAAAACCCCAAATTAAACAAAATTCTGTCCTATTTTAAAAGCAGAACATGGGAACTGATTACATTAGGGCATATTTTATATTACAGATTCACTAACGAAGAGCTTATAAAGGGTTTCTAAATGTGATCCCACTGTCATGCTATAGCAAATGAATAACTCAAGTTCTCAGATATAAACACATGGATGAGTAATGTAATTCCTGATTACATCAAGAACATGTAATTTTAGGACACAGCACTGCAGATATCAGTACTGAAGAGTACAGTATTCTGTAAAGATTTGATTCTGGAGCCCCCAAACATACAAATAAACAAACAAAAAACTGCAAAAGAATATGAAAAAAAAGAGAGCACAACATTTTTTGCTATAACAACTCAGATAGCTCAACATTTTTAGTTTAGTGAAAAAAAGACTGAGAAGTGATCTGACTACTACATGTAAGTACCTTCAAAGGGAAACATACACAGGCCTGACAGGGTAATAACTAGCACAGATTCACCAAAAGTAAACCGTGCTTGACCCACCTGATTGCCTTCTGTGATGAAATGACTAGATCTGTGAATAAGAGATGAACAGAGATCTGCCTTGAATTTAGCACAGCTTTCAATGTGGTCTCCAACAGCATCTTTGTATTCAAGTTGGAATTTTACAGTCTATATGGGTGGACTACTAAATAGGTGAAAAATTAGCTGGAATGTTGGGCTCAAAGCATGATGGTTACTTGTTCATGCTCTGTCTGGAAGTGAGTTACATGTGGAGTTCCTCAGTGTCTATTCTGTGACCAGTGCTTTTCAATATTTTTATCAGTGACTCAAAGGAGAAAACAGAGTTCACCTGTATCAAGACTGCAAATGACACCAAGCCTGGGGGTTGCAGTCAATACACTCACAGGCAAGGGTGCCACTGAGGAGGACCTAGACAGGCTGCAGGAATGAACAAAGCAAAGCTCTGTAGCTGGGAAGGACTAACCCTCTCATAATGGCGCAGGCTTTGGACTTGTCCTGCTGGGAAGGACCTGTAGTCCTGGTGGACAGAACATCAAATGCAAGCCAGCAGCATGCCTCGACAGTGATGAAGGCCAATGGCATCCTGGTCTCTGTAGGAACACAGCAAATAGACTGGGGAAAGTGACCATTCCCCTTTACTTGGTACCCATTAGACCACATCTGGAACACTGTGTACAGTTTGGGGTCCCAAATAAAAGAACGACATTGATGAAGTTCAGCGTAGGGCCATCAAGTTGTACAGGGGCTGAAGTACTTGCCCTGGGCTTGTTTAGCCTGGAGAAGAGAAGGTTCTGTGGGACTTAATCAGCAGCCCCTCAGTACCTACAAGCAGGTTTCAAGAAGATGGAGCCAGGCTCTTCACAGCAATACATGAAGAGGGGATGAGTGACATTAAACATAAACCGAAGCAAGGGAGCTTCAAAGTAGATATAAGGAGAAACTCTTCCACCTGAAGACAGTCAAGCAGTGGCACAAGTTGCCCAGGGAGGCCATGTAGACTCTGTCCCTGGAGGTCCTCAAGACACGAGGAAATCTTGCCTGATCCCAAAGTCCACCCTGATATGAGCATGAGTTTAACCAGAGAACTCCTGAGGTCCCTTCCACCCTGAATAATTGAGTCTATGAAGATATCAAGTACTGACAATTTATTTAATTTAGTGGAGAAAATTGTAACAAGAACTGTTTACTTCAATCTAAAACCAGATGAACTGAAAAGAAACCTTGCAGTGCCTGTGGTTAACCAAAGAAACTGGTACCAGAAGACAGACAGGACTCTCCACTCCTGCTGGTTTTAAATCAAAGCACAATGCTGTTGTAGGGCATTTTTTACACAGGTACACATAGAGAGCTTAAGGAATAAGTAAATTGGGTGAACCATAGTGGAGTACAAAACAAGAAGTCAGATAAAATGACAAAACGGAGTTAACTCTCTGCCTATAATACCCACTAGTTAAGGAAAATGCTAGGTATTATTCAGTTAAATAAATATTTTAACTGACTTTAGATTTTAACTCACAAAGATTAAATCATGTCACATCCAAAAATTAAAAGAAAAAGAAAACAGATACGGAAAAGTAACAGAGTTACTAACTGCATTTCATTTCCAGGCCTTTTCCAGTTCAAGGCTTCTTAATAGGTAATGGGCTTTGCTCCCTGGTTTGCATTTAAGATTAATTCACACTGAGAGCTTTAAGTCACTTCAAATACTATGTAGCAGCAAATTTCAAGATTTGTATTGAGCTCTCTGTAAAAACAAAGGATTCTACACACACAAGAATTTAAAACAGCATGCCATTATCAATTGTGGACACAATTAAAATAGTCATTATAAGGGAGCATAATATTATTCTAAAGGCAAAGAGGTAAGGCCTGCATTTGCTCAGGTTTTAAAAATCAAACAAAATCTGTACTATTCTGCCTGCCAGATCATTAGTTTTCAAGTATGCAGCCAGCACCTCTCATATTTCCAATTTAACAGGCATCCTATAAGTGTCTCATTCTAGAATAAGCTCACAGAGTTACTGCCCATTAAGGCAGAATTTTAAGTAACCAAATAAATTTGCATAAGCAAATATTTGTACCTGGCATATAACCAATTCAGAAATGTACTAATACACACAGAAAATCTTTACATGTTCTTACTTGTAATTTAACTTGGAATCCAATTTTGTTTTGAAACAAAGCACAAATTCATCAGCCAAGGTTACATGAAAGAAGCTTGACATTTTAAACAAAGCCTTTTAAAAGTTATCAAGTTATAAAGTTAGTGTTTGAACAGTTTTTAAAAGGCTGAAACACCTTTCCTCTTGCAAGGATAACTACAAAGGCTGAACAGCTTTTTTTACTCTCGTCAAAATAACACACCTAATGCCAACAATAAAACGCTCCATCTCCCCCCCCAAAAAAAAAAAGCTAAAAATAAAAAAAAAAAAACAGGAGATCCAGCATCTAACTTAAGTATTACTGCTGAACTCCTTTAAGGACAGAAAAAAGGTTCATCAGATAGACCATTTAAAAGGCAAAGTAGTGGTTTTCCCAAGTCTGATTATAAAAAGTGCTAGTTATATAGCTGCAAGTCAATGTACCTATAAACTTGAGGACCCCCACCTGAAGAAAGGACAGAAAGATATACCAACCATAGTAACCCACCACTGCCCAGAGGGATGTGGATTCAAACTGATTTTATATAAAGAGATTTTATATAGGTTTTCATTGTTTTTCTGTGTTCAGCCTTCTAGAACAATAAGCATACAGGGAGTGGCCAGAACTAATAATCTTCACACAAAGGCAAGAAAAGAGCCTCATGTGTTCTCAGGTTTGGGCCATGTAGGCACTTATTTAACCAAATCAGGAGCCCATAAAACATTTCACAGAGTTCTTTGCTGCTACATACACCTGTGTCCAACAGAGGGAGAGCAGAGTCCCACCACTGTCCGACATTCCACAAATTAGGTACCACAGTGGACAAGGCACGCTGGACCACAGGAAAAGAGAAAGCCTGCAGTTGAGTGACCATGACCTAGCAAAGCCCACTATGCAAAGACCCACGCCATGTCTGTCACACAGGTCCATAAAAACAAGAGTTGTGTAACAGTGCCTAGAACACATACGGACGCCTTTTTAAACCTTTACAATTTTAGGGGCAGATGTGAAATAAGACATTAATTTTAATTACAAGTAAAATATTACAGGGCATAGGATAGATCAACTTTTAAACATTATAAAACACACAGAAGAAATGAGTAAGGTGGGGGTTTTTTTGTTGCACTTTTAAAAAGTTCAAAGATAAGAGGAAAAGCAAATAACCAGGATCAGCAACTACCTCCTCCTCAGCGATAAGAACATAGCAAAGAAGGCCCTTTGTTGAAATATGCACCTTGGGAACTATTTCCTATGCAAGTCAAACTAGATTTACTTAAATAAAATCAATTATGTCTGATCTGTATTTGTCTGCTCTCATACAAATAATTCAACATTACCTCTCCCAGCTATTTATTCCCCTCCTACCTTCAAAACTCCCAGCAAACAGATAAATCCACATAACAGCTGGAACAAAAAGGACGGTCAGAGAGGCAGCCAGGAATTTCCGTCGCCCTCTGCAGATTCCCAGCATTCTCTCAGGAGTACAGGTTCCCAAACCAGTGCTGTTCCTATGTTGGAAGCAAAGAGTCCACAGCCTCCCACATATTACTCCCTGAAAAGGAAAGGAAAAAATGTTTTAACAGCTTATCTCTCTACAGAAAGGTACACTATGCCTGTGATCCTGAAGAGTTAAAAGAACAAGGCTAAAAATAGTTACCACAATTGCAAAGCAGTACCCATTTCAACATTATCCATGAATACTTAATAATAAAGCAAGGTTTAGAAGACAGACTAAGGCACTAAGTCAATAAAACACATCATATCACCTAGACACACACAGAGCCAATCTTACAAAAAGACATCACCTTTATTTGTTTTTTTACCATCCTTTTACTCTACAGAAACTCTGGGTTCTTTGATGCCTATGTGTGGTGGTGCCCGTGGGCAGATAAGAGGAAGTCACCCGTATTTCTTCACCTGCTCCTAAAGAGCAAAAATCACACCAGTGAATCAATGAGCTGGCTGCAGGTGGTCATGCACTCAAGAAAGTGAACTGAAAAATGAAAGGTAAAGTTTGGGGGCAGAGGGATGTTATTAAAATGATGCACTTTGCTAATCAAAAAGCAATGCTGATGAACTGCTACATAAAAGAGGAGAAAAGAAAGAGCAAAATGGGCAAGGAAGATTCCTCAGTCACGAAAGGATCTATCAGGAGCTTTAGACTGAATGCTTTGAGAAGTGGAGATTCTGTGGAGTACCACTGTTTTTATGAGAAAAAAAAAAATTCTGATCTTAATTTGTTTAAAGTAATTGTTCTGCATTTCACAGCGGGCAAGTTGGTAAAATAATCTGATCATTTTTATTCACAGGAAAATGAATATTCCCACACCAGTGCAGGCATGCATGAGTCCATGCAAATCTAGTTCAGGTTTTGTGTGAAAAGGCTTATGTTTTCTAATTTTAAAAAAAGAACTGGTCCACAAAAATGACAGGGAAAGAAACACAAACTCCAGCAGTAAAAAGTGTTTAATAACAGTGCCCTTTGGCTTGTGCTTAGACTAGCACTAGAACTGAAATCGGCAATTAAAGTATTTCTACACTGACATATTAATAGCGTCTATTGGGTGTCTTGAAAATGTGACTCTACAAGTCCATGTATATTGCAGTGCAAGTCAATTCTGAAATCAATTGACAGCAAAAATTAAAATTATAGACAAGAGAAATGGGTTCAGACAAAGAACTCTGCTGCTGGAGATACTTGGCTGCAGTAATCAGACAAACTTACAGCTGTACCTCGAACATTCAATAGCACCCACTTTACTCCACTACAGTTTAAGAGCCATGATAGTACTCGTGACCTTGGAACTGATAAAATGGACTATAATTTTTCCAGAGCCAGCACAAAAAGCATTCCATTGTGTCAGCTTTCCAACACAATGAATGCCTCACCACAGAGATTTTGCACAAAATGTGTGGACAGACTAAATATTAACAACTGCGGTATTAGAGTCACTGTGTTAGACAGAGACACACATTTGGTAGATATATTGTGCAGAACTCTTATCTTTATTCACCGTATTCGGATAATGATTACATTTCATTTCTTTTTCTTACATCACATAGCTTGTACAACCATTCTGAAGAGAATCCTTATCCTTTACACGCCTACTTGAAAAACACAGATAATTCTCCTGGCTTCTGTGTTCTACATTCGCTGGATGTGTGTATATTGTAAAATGCACAGAATCACTTATTTAAGAAGGATTTTTTTTTTCCCTTTAACAGTATGGCATGCACCACTAACATCAATCTGTGCATGGAAAAATAAATCTTTGAAAAAATACACTCACAAGTAGGGTCATTCTTAAACAGCCACATCTTGTAATGCAACATGCACTGGATACACACTGCTCCTATCAATAATACCTGTAAAACCCACAGGTACCAACACTACACATTTTGAAATCGTGCTGATACAAGCACACTGATACAAGTTTTTGGGATAATGACACCCAAGTTTTGAAGCTTGGGATTATAGTGCTGGTAGTGGATCAATTAATCCTGGGGCTGCATATTTAAGAAATAATTCAATTTTTCCTATATATTATTTTAAATATTCAGGCAAGATATGTTTCTGAGCAGGTCAACATGGAGGATGAAATCCAGCTTTTCTGACTGATGAATTTAAAGTACCCTAACAAATTAAGAAAGTATAAGGAGCGTCAATGAACTCCCAATTCAGCTACTAAGGCAAGTTAGGAATGTGGCAAATGCAGTTTTCTACAAGGTTTCATCAGTCAGACAAAACAGCCAAATCATTCTGCACATTCATGCACATCTTTTATCTAACTAGGAAGACAACAGAAAACCCTAGGCAGATGAGTCAGTTTGTGATGGATCACCCTAGGAAATGTTGAGGTATTTTTTTAATGATGCTTTAAAAGAGAAAAGAGACATAAACTATTTTAAAGGAAATTTCTACTATCTACCCACCTCCCCAAAGTCGTGAATAGCTTCCCTTGAGTCTTAAATATTCATTTTCAGTGTATAAAATCTCCATACCTGCTGAGTATTTTTTCCCAAACTAGACAATGCATCATGTACAAACCCTACAGAAGCAATTGTATAAAAGGTCCATGAATGGTAATCAAGATGCTTAGCTCAAAGTAAAAGCTTTGGACTCAATCATGTATCTATTACTGATTTTACTCAGAAAGATTTTTACCTAACATACCACCATAAAATAAACTTAAAGAAGATACTGCAGTTCTTTGACTTTTATTTCCTTTCAATTCAACAGGTACCAGATTGATATAATCATGCAAGGAAAGTGACTGACACACCGGCTGGAGCAAGGGCTGAGCACAGAACAGGGTAGCACTGTGATATTTCTGCCATATGAACTTGCCACTGTCTTTCAGACTTCTACAGCATCCACTGCTCCTCAAGCCTTAGTCCTACTGAATCAGATTGCCACATGCCTAAAAGGTCTTAGAAAGCAGTTTCATGGTACAGTCTTGTCCTGGTTTTGGCTGGGACAGAGTTAATTTTCTTACTATTAGCTGGCACAGTGCTGGTTTTTGGATTTAGTATGAGAATAATATTGATAACACACTGATGCTTTAGTTGTTGCTAAGTAGTGTTATCTTCAGCCAAGGATTTTTTAGTTTCTGCAAGCGAGCAGATGCACAAGAAGCTGGGAGGGAGCATGGCCAGGACAGCTGACCCAAACTAGCAAAGGGATATTCCACACCACAGGATGTCATGCTCAGTATATAAACCAGGGGCAGCTGGCCAGGAGAGGCCGATCACTGCTCAGGGACTGGTTGTGCATTGGTCAACAGGTGGTGAGCAATTGCATTGCGAGTCAGTTGGGGTCTTTTGTTGAGTTTTATTTATCACTCTTTTTGTTTTCTTCCTTTTCATCATCATCATCATCTTCATCATTATTATTATTATTTCAATTCTTTCTATTATTAAACTGTTCTCATCTCATTCCATGAGGGTTTTTTCAATTCTCCTTCCCATCCCATTGGCAAGGAGAAAGAATGAGCAAGCGGCTATGTGGTGCCTAGTTGCCAGCTGGGGTTAAACCACAATCAGGCTAAAAATTAAGGTATTTTGGATATGACATTGCTAGCTATATTCATCTTTTCAGTAATAACAAATACTGTAAGATGGTTCACTTCATTTACACAAATCCATGCAGTGTTCCTCCTGATAGCTTTCATTTCTTAACATTTGTGCTAACTATACACTTGTACTCAGAAATACATCACTTGAGATACGTTGTAACTAAAAAAGAAAGGATGAGGAAGTAACTGGCCAATTTAAGCACAGGATCTAGGTGTGATGTTCTGATCAAAAATAGCCAGTGGTTCCTCTTAATGTGTTGTCCAATTTTAGTATTTTCAGATAGCTCTAAGTGAGCCACATTGAACATGCGCAACTTTAGCCACCTTTATTGGATTTCAAAGCAAGGGAGATGAAAATCAGCTCTGGAGTGCAAGAGAATGGTTGTGAGAAATTCTGGTAAGGAGTTTGCAGCTTGAAACATGGTCTCAGCTTCATTCCTCCAGACACAATCCAGACTTTCTGCCTGTGCCACAGATACAGAGAAGGTGCAAGCATTTCAGGATATTCTTCTACCTTGGTCTCCAGTTTCTGCTGTACTGGATGTGCTCCAAGAGCATCATATAATTCTATTTCAGAAATCTGATTAAATAAGTTATAGCCACAAAAGTTAGCTGTATGTACGTTAGCACGTATGTCTTGCTGTCAGTAAGTCAGATGCTCTACGCTTCTACAATGCACCCAGTTCAAGATTTATAAAACTGCACATGTACAGATCAACAGACATTAATACAGCAACCTTAGGCCACCTCATCCTTGATTACTGCTAACGGTACTATAAAAGGCTACTAGCTTGGACAATGTCTGTGTGACAGGTCACAGTGGGAATTAAAATAAATTAGGGTTCTCGTTACCTTCTTTCTACATGGTAACAGTGAACAGAATGACTTTTGTTACCTTCACATATGGTCAAGTGCTTCCATTAACTACACTACTTTGTCAGAGTGGTTGCTTCGTTTTAAATCAAGGATTATCTCCTCAGCTAAGTGTGAAGCAGCTCTCAACCAGTATGAGCAGCACGTATATAAAAGCATGTAACACAAGACTAATCACATTGGTATTCAGTTTCTATTAATTTATTTTTTTAATTGCGGCATAACAGCTCGACTATGTCGGACATTCAGCGGGAGTTCAGTAGAACAATGGAAGTAATTCTGAAAACAAAAAACAAACACAATTCACTAGATTTAACTGCTCTACTATAAAAAGCTTTTCCAACTGCTTCATACATTTCCTTGCATTTGTTACAGTTAATCTTATCCCAGTAATCTTCCATTTGTTTTCAGAGCCACTGAAATGTATATACAGTTAAAGCTGTTTATACACCAATCCAGTGCCTTGGCTTTGCTGTGTTTCTTGAATTAATGTTATCTAATTCTTTCTGCTTTTCCAAACTTGCAGTTGCAGTCAACGAGCAATTTCTACTGCAAAGCTTTTCCCTTGGCTCTACGTCAATGTAGCATCAACCCTTAAGAGAGATTTTTCACAGTTTTTTCCCAGGCTCAAAACATAAATAACCTGAAGAAAAAAGCGGTATTTTAGCCAGTATTTTTCTGGTTTTCTTTAAAATGCTGCTAATGTGGGATCACAATGAGTTTACTCTTTGACAGTGAGCTTATTATCTTGCAGTTTTGTGGTTTTCCAATTGTGGAAGTTGGTTGTCATGTGACAGATTTTTTGGCATATCAGAGAAAAGCTTGGTACCATAAAGGCAGGGTAGAGAATAAACCCAACAATATGAAATAAAGTAAAACTTTATTCAAATAAATATCACTTTGTTACTAATACTCCACTTTCCAAGTTCTTAAAAGAGAAACAGTATTTAGAAGAAAAATGACATCTGTTCTCTCATCAACCTCTTCTTCTTCTCCCACATGGAAGAACGTGATACAGAGACAAATCTAAGGTGCCCTTTGTTCCCAAACTCTGCATTTTCTTGCCACTGCACATCCTCCCCCTGAATCAGACTCCTTAATCCTACAGTTACATGACTTTAAAGAAGGATTTGGAGTAAACTCAGGCTCAGCATCCACCTCAGAAGTTCTGTGAAGCCACTTTGAAGGAAAAGATTACAGCAGAGTTTCCAAATGCTACCAAATTTACTCTTTCTCAACTAGTTACAAGAAAATAGTCCTATCTGTAAGAGAGAAAATAGCCAAGAAGTTGACAGCACAAATGAGTCCTGCCTTGGAAATGTGCTAACAGCTCTGAGGGCACACAGGATTGACATCTTTTATATCTTCACTCAGTATGTGCCAGAAAATTCTATTAGTGTCCTGTTAATCAAAGTTTTCTAGAACATTCCATCTATAGGCAACACCACCACAGGAACGGACATCTATCCTGGCAGTAGAGCAGTCACAGATGGAGAGAAGTAAATAAATAATATGCTTTCACATATTTCCTTTTTCATTCCTATGTATTCCTTTATATGTATGTACATATATGTATATTTATATATGCATTTTTAACAGTATTCCTTCTTCCTTTCAAGCCTAGACTGATCAAAAGAAGGAAAGCCTACAACTTTTTAAAAATATTATCAAGGGATAAGAAAATTCAAGATCAGCAGGATAAGAATCTTTTCCTAAGCCTCCACTAAAATGTCTCTATTAATATGACGGGGAAAAAAAAAAAATCTACCAGTTGCAAAGAGATAGCAGCAATAAAACACAATCATGACAGAAAGATCAATCTTGCCTGTTATTCACATTTCATTTGTAACCTAAGAGTGATACTTATTTTCAAAGCAGCTACTAACCTGGTTTTTCAATGAGTTCTCCAAACTCTGCTCTACTCTACCCCCTCACCAGTATGGGCATACAGCACCAGTATACTATTCCTCACTTCCCATTTTATCTCAGGACTCAGTACAGCTCGAAAGTGAAACAGAGCCTGGCTCAGTTTGTGTATGGCAGAAGTCTAACAAGATTCTATATATATTTACACTAATAATATCTTAGAAGTTGAGATCCCAATGTCATTGAATCGTAAACATACTAGAGATCATAGCCAACCAGCAGCAGTAACTGTCACAGAGAATCTTCCAGTAATAAAGTAATTCTGCTCCAGAATCATGGTTTATACTCAGACCACAGCATTATTACATATCTGAATTTCAGACTTAAAAAAAGGACAAAGCTCCACATCTTTCCATATCCAGGCCTCTCCACCTGAAATAAATGGAAGAGGAAAAAGAAAAAGTAACATACTACCTGTTCTTGGCTGGAAGAAAACATCAGTATTTTGCTGCACCAGTGTTCTCCCCTCCTCTACACCAGGGCATCTTTCTCTTTCATAATAAAATACTGGAAGAGTCATGGGCTTGCCCATTCATTAACTCCCTTTCTTAGGTATTGTGAGCATGCAACCACACAGAAAACAAAATGGTCTTTAAATCAGAAGTAGGGCGCTACGTGCAACATACATAAGACCTCTCAAAAACATTGATACTAATACTTTCTTTCTCAGCTAATGTTCTTGGATACACACTCAAAAGCAGTGTTTACCTTCATTAGAATACTCTACATCCAAAGCTGCTCTAATGCGGAAATAATTGATTAAAGATTCATAAGAAAGTTTTGCCCAGGAGAAAACAATTATTGCTTAAAGTGTTCCTCCCCAACAAAAGAATCCATGTCCTTCTACGAAGCAAAGTCCTAGTATCAAAAAAAAAAAGGAACCAGGAACCCTTAGTTTTACATGGGGATTTGTAACATGCTTACAGCAGCTACTTTCTTGTCAGATGGAAATGTAAGTTGTCATCATACCTTCAAATTACTCTTCATGAAATACTCGTATTAAATTTAAAAAATAAAGTGAAATGGGCCCAGGTGGCTCTCTCCTGAATCCTCACAGTGAGGAGGAAGGAGCTGAGGAAGCATGGATTGATTCTGTGGCTCAAAAACTGGTTGTGCACCTGGTATTGGCAAGAGACATATTGATTTTACAGCCATGGGACCCTCTCTAACAATAGAGGACTGCTAACAAGAGACAGGATCCATCCGATCACATGGGGCAAAAGTGTATTTTCCAACAGGCTGAGGAAAATTAAGGAGGAATTAAATTGTGAGTAACGAGGAGGGGATGGAAACCCACCAACAAATGAGAAAGCAGCAGAATGGGTCAACGAGCAAAGGATGCTGAGTGATGTGGACAGGAGATACCTGACTGCAGCAGTCAGGTAACAGATGGATACAGGCTTTTTAGGAAGGAGTAGACAAGAATGCAAGGAGGAGGAACTGCCTTGTATGTGACAGCAGCAGAAATGCATGGATCGTTCCTTGGGAACCCTCCCCTCTGTTCATCACTGGTGAGAAACTTCTGGAGTGCTGTGTTCAGGTCTGAGATCCCCAGTGCAAAGACACAGCCAGAGAGGCTGCAAGGCTTTCAACTTTGGAGACATTCAAAACCCAACTGGACATGGCCCTGAGCAACTCTCTTTAGTTGACCTTGCTTTGAGCAGGGAGTTGGACCAGTCAATCTCCAGAGCTCCTTTCCAAAATCAATTCCACGATTCCATGATTCTACAATTTGGTATCCACTGGCCATTCAATTTAAATCCTCAAAAATCCAACTAACACCTATTCCACTTTGCATGAATAACAATGTGCATAAACTATTATACTGAAACACACAGATAATTCCAGATTAAACTTTTAGCTAGTATAAATCAATATACCTTCACTAAGCTTGATTCAACCTGCATCAGTTCACAACAAATATGGACTAAGTCTCTCCTAATTAATGCACAAGAAGTTGAACTTTTCATATAAACACCAAAGTTCTCACCAAATAACTACATATAGCTTAAATATTACTAAACCCACTAATATTTCTATCAAATTTATATAGAAATAAAACAAATGATGTAAAGAAAATTCCAAGAATTGCTGGGAATTTTGTATTTTAATAATCAAGGAATGGGCAAATAGGAAAAAAAAAATGTAATATGTATATGGCCATGACTGAAAGCAGAAGACAAATCCTTTGCTATGATTACACTGCTACTTTACTAAGCACATTACACATTCTCAATAGTTCTTTGATGCTACTACAGAACATCAAATAGCACC
>NW_010297588.1:0-5830 GCF_000700745.2 Antrostomus carolinensis | reverse complement strand
CTGAAATCCTTGTGTGTATTTGTTCTTAAATATTATACCACCCAGGCAGGCTACAAGGACTATCCATTTCCCTAGGCCTTCCCATGGCTGAGTGGGTTCTATCTAAGTTGATGGGAAAGGTGTTTAACCCATGCAGTCCTTCTTTTTACCTGACATAGAAGCAAAACTCTTTCAGAATAATAATTGGTGTCAGGCACTTTTTAAAGTAATGAAGGCAGCTATGGATTTTGGTTACTTCACATGGGACTGTTCTTGAACATTGGAAAACCGGAAAAGGGCTTGATAAACTGGAATTTATAAATACAGATTTCTCATGGCTTCTTATTTGGCACTACACAGATAATGTGGTTATTAGACAAGAATGGCATGCAAGTTTAATGCAATTACAAAAAGAGTATGAAAGGTGTTATCAACACTGAACAAAGCTGTAGAAACTAGCCTCAAGAGGAGACACTGACAAAAGCACTTACTGAAGAATCCAAATTTTCCATGTGTAGAGTTAGCATTTCAATAGAATCATAGAACTGCAGAATAGTTTAGGTTGGAAGGGACCTCTGGAGGTCATCTAGTCCAATCCTCTGCACAAAGCAGGCTGAATATTGTTCTTTCAAACCAAACTGTAATTTAGACAGCTGAGGGCGGTCTGCCCAGAGAAAAACGGCAGTGGGATAAGGGTTTCTACATTCTCTCCTCATATTTCCTCAAATTGTAGTGATTTTCATGGAACGTTTCATTGTTCCTCTGTATGAGAACTTCAGTCTTTGTAACCTCTTACTGATCTCATTATCATCATCATTGTTCTCTGAAGTTCCTATAATTCTGCAATTAGATGAAGGTGCAGAAATAATAAATATAAAATATTTAGCAAGCCCCTTGTAAAGGAAATGAATATACTGAAAAGAATGACCTTATACAAATTCATATAATTAACATTTCCACTGTCAATTTTATTATAATTTGTGATTTTTCAGGGCAGAGAGAAGGCTGACGGATCTTTTCCAACAAAAGAAAGAGGAAAATGATGATGCTGAGGATCATCAAAGGATGTAGAGGACTGCACAGTTATGGACATGTCATATAACACAAAGCCATGCTTTGCACTGACTGGTATTTGAGATGAGGGGAGGGAAGGAGAGGAAGAACGCCTCTTACTATTTCTCCTAACTCTGCTTTTACAGTCTAGTATCTTTCAAGACAACTTGGCTCTTTCTGTGTTGTATGCCAATCATTAGTATAAATCCAGAGCAGAGGTAAAGCTAATATCTCCTAACTTCAACAGTAGGTTTTCTAAGAGCAGAACAAAGGCTAGGTAAGAGTCTCGTAGAAGAATTAAGGTGAAGGAGTTCCTCACTCTCTTTGGACAGTCTGAGACTGTTGCTGACTGGATGGAAGTACTTCACCAGAGTGAGGCAATGAAATAGAAATGACTGGAAGTCATATTATGAATATTCACTTTAAAGGGAATTGTGAAAGACAGCTCAGCTTTCTAAACTGAAGACTTGTTTCTGCAACAATCTGGAATATTAGATCTTAATAATAGTTTAAAGTTTAAAGATCCTTAAATATATCTTCATCCAAACACACACATATAAACATAGCTTCAACTGATACCAAAGCCAAAATAATACATTTGGAATAAATTTTAAAGAAAAGCTAGTCTAACTAAGGCAGCTGCAATTAAAATAACCCCATGTGTACCAAAACTGTTTAATAACTTTGCTCCCTTGCTTGTTCCAGATCTGTGATCTGCTATGGTTCTTTACACATTTCTTGGCTCCTTGGCCTTCTTTCAGAGTGATCCAGCTAAGGTCTTTCTGACATGGAATCAGGGAATGTTCTGATGCAGATTCACTACAGGGACCATTCCCTTCAGCCAGCACGGATAAGATTGCTCCCGAGCACTGCAACAATCCCCCAGCCCTGCCTCAGCAGGTTTCCTGCCTTCAGGCACTGCCATCACGCAATGCCTCAAGAAACACAACATACACCTTTCGCATCATGTCATGACTTGGGTGAACTGTGGCAGTTTTTTCTGAATCATATAAAGAAAGAGAAATAACCATGTCGTGGGACTCAAAGGATCTAAGCAAAGCATATCATGTAACATGGATGCAGCCTGTCAGCTCTACAGGGGCCAAGTTCTGTGAACGATGGCCATTCTCCACCCCTTGGCCTGCAGATCAGGATGTGCTCTCTGTAGACAATGCCTTTAGCCGTATAAATGTCATTGCAGTAACGTCTGTTTTGTTATCCACAGATGGTCTACCCTATTCTTCTCACATAAGCATTATCTTTATGATAACCGCATGGGGCACGATATTTAGAACCTACAGGCCACGTAAACTGCAGGTACACAGCAGATATAATGATTGTAAACTACAGGGGGTCAATTCAGCTATAGCTGTACAGAGACAGGGATCACGATACTGACCCCAAGGCCAGTGTTTTACCAACCGGGTCAGATATACCTCAATATGTATAGCAACAGATGATAGCAATAAACACTATAGATCACTGCATTTTATGCAGAATTTTCTCAGTTGCTCACAGAGAACTGACAGCATGAAAATATAACGAATGTGAAAACAATTCTAGCACACTTCTAAAAATAAAACTTTTAAAAACTTTTTTTGTTGCTAGGAGATGCAAAAATATAGGACATAACAATGCAGTTATTTGAAGGGCAACAAAAGTAGTCCATAGTATTATAAAAAATGTACCACATTATTATTAGCTATAGTGATTCACACAGATTGGTTGATTTTGACAACAAATTACATAATATTGTTTTTTCCAAGATTCATCCTTAGCTATGAGGATACACGTTGGTAGGACAAGTTTTGTTTACTTCTTAGTTTACTATTTAGTTTAGATTTGTTTTTTTTGCTGAAGCTTAAAACTATAGATATATAAAATACTTGCAGTGATTCTGTATTATTGCACAGCTGAAAGAGAAGGTAAATCCTTTATTTCCAACACAACAATGAAACCACATTAAGAATATCTGAAAATTTAGACAACAGGCTCAAATCAAATGGTTTGAATTTGATAATATGTCATCACTTGCAGTTCATAGTACTACTGTTAACTTTGGGATATACAACTTAATAGAAAATTAGAGTATTTTTTTTCACCACTAACTGCTGAGAAAAATATATATATTGAATATATTTTACAGGCAACTTATAATTTGGTCTTGAAAGTTCTGAAGTTAACTTTTTCAATTTCTATTCCTTATTTGACTAAAAAGTTTCAAAATTTGTAAGACTTATTTTGTCTGCCTTGTTTTATGGAAATGTCAAGGCATACCTTGTAGTGACTGTATTTTTTATGCCATGCTATTAAAAGAAACTTAAAAGGTATTCCAGTTATCAGAAGTTGCTCTTGTATATGAGGTGAAGACAGCTCACATATTTTGAATATGTTAAGAATGACAAAGCTGGAGATGAGGGACAAACCTACTCAGTAGCATAAGGCTTTTTATACCTCTTCTATAATACGCTAAAAATGTCTTGCACAGTCTTAAGAATAGCATGATCTTACATTTGCTGATATATAGACATAATTTTGTAATTACAGGGTAAATTATGACCTTAGTGGCTGATTCTTTGGCTATAACTGCATTTCTTATCTCTTACCTAACCTAAAATATACCCTGTGAAAGCAGAAAAAATGTGAAGGGGTTTCTTTCAGAAACATGCATTAACTCGAAAGTGTATACCGACTTTGTGATTCAGTGCCACCAAGCAAAATCACCTTAATTTGATGCAATTTCTCTAAAATTACATAATTTTTAAAAGAAAATACATTTATTTCTGAAGGGCTGCAGCTTGATAAAATGCTAAATATGGATGTTAATTGTTTGTATTTTGTAAAGTTTATGTATTCTTTTAGCACTGTATAAGAAAATGGACTAATGTTTCACATTTGAAAACTTGTTAAATGTATTAGTTTCTAGCTCACATACAGTAGTTAGAAGAAAATTTTACTTTTTAAATAGATTTGAATAGATTAAAGAAACCTGTTAATATTGATTGTTACAGCTGACCTTAAAATTATTATTCATCTCTACAGGTAAAGACTTTTACAAACTTATTTTGAAAGAGAGACAGTGAAATAAATTGAAAGCGACAATAAGCACCATTTTAAATAAGAAATTGAAGCTTGAGATAATTGGACAGTAGGGATGAAGACTATAAAAATGTATAGTTGAGTGAAAAATATGCTAGAGAAAATGGTGTTACTGTAAAATGCCCCTTAAACTATGGTAATATGTCTTATTTCTGCCTAAGTGGCCCTTTTAACAACAAGCATTAGCACTCCTCCTTTTTATAAATGAAAGCTTAAGTTATATTAGAACTTCAAGAACTGAACTTGACATAAAACGCCACCTTCTCATGGCTCCTGAGAAAATCATAGGGGTTAGCACCACTGTTGTAGGCGTTACTGAAAATGTACGTATCTGTTGGAAAAGTGTTCAAACCACTACTGGATATTGATCACAAATTCAGGCTGTTATCATGCAGCTCTTGAAATTTCTGTGTCCAATTCAGGCAGATACATGTTACCTGTGTCTGCTATGTTTTACTGTCTCCCAAACACACTGTGGTGACAAACTGTTTATAAACTTTAATAAACAGATGCCCGGAGTATTTTGTATCCATCAAGGTAGAAGTCATTTAGTATTTTAACTGCTGAGAAGACCTTACCAACTATTCACATGGAAATGAGAATCCATGTTAAGATCTTGTCAGATTTATATTATAAACCAGTAGTAGGAAGTAAAGTGGAACTCTGTAAGTTGAATCATGTCTTTTTGGTGTCTAAAAACACTTCAGAAGGAGTAATGTTAAATGTGTGATACATCTTGAGGTATTTTTTTGTCACCTTCAAAGCTATATTCAATAACATGATCAAACACTGTATGTGTCATTCTTCTAATATTAAAAATGATGCTGGCAAATAATTACACAAAACGGTTCAGGAGGAAAACTAGTTTTTGCAGAGAAATGATAGTAGGATTTTATCAAGGTTTAAAAATTGTGAAACACTGAAATAGTTCTTCAGGAGAATATAATTTTACTACTTCTGATACTAAAATACTTTAGCAGTATAAACAGCGTGTTTTTAGCTATTGTCAGCCTTCATTTGAAGGTCTCAACTTTTTTTACCATTTCTAACTTTCCTGTAACATACCCTGATATTAAGATACCAGGATCTCTAAATTAAATGTCATAATATTTACATGTCTTCGGGAGTCCTTGGGTCTTTAAAGTAAAAAATTTAAGAATTTAAGGAAAATTGAGTTTATTGGTTACACAGCACGTTAATGATAAAGTTAGAAGAGAAGCATCCAAAAAGCCTAACTGCAGTGAAAATACCTAAGCAATACCTCAGCCCTCATTAATATTTTACCACAGCAGCTCGATAATATTGCCTAAGTGCCACTAACAAAGATTAATGAATCAGATCTACACATGTGGTGTATTTTTTTTTTTTCCATAATGACATGCTTGATTTTCTGCTTAGTTTTTAGTGCCATCTGTGAGGTTAAGAGATTTTGAATAAGAGCATATAAAATTGTTTCATTGTGTGAGTAATAGGAAAGACTTGGAGGTATAAAAATTCAGAAGTTTATGGGGAAAAATGTCCAATCAGCATGCTAATAGCTGTAACATTATCAACTGAAACCCTACAGCTACCATGACATATGTCCCAGAAATTCAATATCTCCATTGCTTTTGGTGAATGGAGATGAAATTTTTTGATGGAATGGAGATGGAATTTGTTGATGGAATGGAGATGGGTGGAAAGGAACCTGATGAGGTTC
>NW_010297587.1:2933-3201 GCF_000700745.2 Antrostomus carolinensis | reverse complement strand
CCCATGGTGACCTCCAGCACCCTGGTGGCCTCCAACACCTTTTCCCCCTCCCTTCCCTTTTATTTCTTCTTCAGGTCTAAAAGGTGGAGCCCCAACCCCTGGGTCGGGGGGTTCCAATGGCCCCACTTTCACTTACACCTTCCGTGGTGACCCCCACGCCATGTTCGCCGAGTTCTTCGACGGCCGCAACCCCTTCGACACCTTCTTCGTCCAACGGCACGGCGACGACGACGACGGCGACGACACCTTCAGCACCTTCCACGTGGGG
>NW_010297587.1:0-2856 GCF_000700745.2 Antrostomus carolinensis | reverse complement strand
CCCCCCAGTTCTCTACGATCTCAAAGTCTCCTTGGAGGAAATCTACACGGGTTGTACCAAGAAGATGAAGATCTCCCATAAACGTCTCAATCCTGATGGGAAAACGGTGAGGAACGAGGACAAGATCTTGACCATCGAAGTGAAACGTGGGTGGAAGGAAGGAACCAAAATCACCTTCCCCAAAGAGGGCGACCAAACTCCCAACAACATCCCCGCCGACGTCGTCTTCGTTCTCAAGGACAAACCTCACGGCGTCTTCCGGCGAGAGGGGTCTGACATCATCTACCCGGCCAAGATCAGCCTCCGCGAGGTGGGGACATGGCGGGGGGACAGGGGACGTCAGGGTTGGGTTGGGTAGGTCATGGTGGGGATGTCAAGGTTGGGTTGGTCTTGGTGGGCACGTCAAGGTTGGGTTAGTCATGGTGGGCACGTCAAGGTTGGGTTAGTCATGGTGGGCACGTCAAGGTTGGGTTAGTCATGGTGGGCACGTCAAGGTTGGGTTAGTCATGGTGGGCACGTCAAGGTTGGGTTAGTCATGGTGGGCACGTCAAGGTTGGGTTAGTCATGGTGGGCACGTCAAGGTTGGGTTAGTCATGGTGGGCACGTCAAGGTTGGGTTAGTCATGGTGGGCACGTCAAGGTTGGGTTAGTCATGGTGGGCACGTCAAGGTTGGGTTAGTCATGGTGGGCACGTCAAGGTTGGGTTAGTCATGGTGGGCACGTCAAGGTTGGGTTAGTCATGGTGGGCACGTCAAGGTTGGGTTGATTTTGGTCATAGTGGGGACATCAAGATTGGGTTGGTTTTGGTGGGAATGTCACAGTTGGGTTGGTCTCAGTCTTGGTGGGGACATCAAGGTTGGGTTGGTCATGGTGTGGATGTCAAGGTTGGGTTGGTCTTGGGGACGTCAAGGTTGGGTTGGCCTTGGTCACAGTGGGGACGTTAAGGTTGGGTTGGTCTCAGTCATGGTGGAGATGTCATGGTGGGCACGTCAAGGTTGGGTTGGTCTTGGGGACGTCAAGGTTGGGTTGGCCTTGGTCACAGTGGGGACGTTAAGGTTGGGTTGGTCTCAGTCATGGTGGAGATGTCATGGTGGGCACGTCAAGGTTGGGTTGGTCTTGGGGACGTCAAGGTTGGGTTGGCCTTGGTCACAGTGGGGACGTTAAGGTTGGGTTGGTCTCAGTCATGGTGGAGATGTCATGGTGGGCACGTCAAGGTTGGGTTGGTCTTGGGGACGTCAAGGTTGGGTTGGCCTTGGTCACAGTGGGGACGTTAAGGTTGGGTTGGTCTCAGTCATGGTGGAGATGTCATGGTGGGCACGTCAAGGTTGGGTTGGTCTTGGTCATGGGGGGATGTGAGGGTTGGGTTGGTCATGGTCATGGTGGGGACATCAAGGTTGGGTTGGTCTCGGTCATGGTGGGGGTGTCAAGGTTGGGTTGGTCTAGGAGAGCACATCAAGGTTGGGTTGGTCTTGGTTTTGGGGGATGTCAAGGTTGAGTTGGTCTCAGTCATGGTGGGAACGTCAGAGTTGGGTTGGTGTTGGTGGGAAAGTCAAGGTTGGTCTCGGTCTTGGGGATGTCAAGGTTGGGTTGGTCTCAGTCTTGGTGGGGACATCAAGGTTGGGTTGATTTTGGTCATAGTGGGGACATCAAGGTTGGGTTGATTTTGGTCACGATGGGCACGCCAAGGTTGGGTTGGTCATGGTAGTGGGGACGTCAGGGTTGGGTCGGTTTTGGTGGGGACATCAAGGTTGGGTTGGTCTTGGTCATAGGAGGAATGTCAGGGTTGGATTCATCTCAGTCTTGGTGGAGACATCAAAATTGGGTTGGTCTTGCTCATAGTGGGGATGTCAAGGTTGGGTTGGTTTTGTTGGTGGCTGTGGGGACATCAAGATTTGGTTGGTCTTGGTCATCGTGGGGGCAGCAGGGTTGGTGTTGGTGGCCATGCAGGAGGTCAGGTGTAGGGTGGTCTTGTTGGCAGTGGGGGGATGTGGTAGGTGGTTGTCCGGGCAGTTGGTCTTGGTGATGGTGAGGAAGTCAGGGGTGGGTTGGTGTTGGTGGGTGGTGGGACATGGTGGGGCAGTTGGTGTTGGTGGGACATGGTGGGGCAGTTGGTGTTGGTGGTAGAGGTGTGAGAAGGGGTTGGATGGTGGTCTTGGTGGTTTGGATGTGATGGGCTTGGTGGTGAGAACCAAGAGTGGTTGGTCTTGGTGGCATGGATGCAAAATAGGGGGTTGGGCTGGGTGGTGGGGACACGGTGGGTGGTTGGGTGGTGGATCCTGGTGGTGGATCCTGGTGATGGTGAGGACGTGATGGGTGGTTGATCTTGGTGAGGACGTGATGAGTGGTTGGGAGGTGAATCCTGGTGGGTGGTGGTGAGGATGTGATGGATGGTTGGGTGGTGGTTGGCTGGTGGATCCTGGTGATGGTTGGGAGGTGGATCCTGGTGGTGGTGAGGATGTGATGGGTGGTTGGTCTTGGTGAGGACGTGATGGATGGTGGATCCTGGTGGTTGTTGGGTGGTGGATCCTGGTGATGGTTGGGAGGTGGATCCTGGTGGTGGTGAGGACGTGATGGGTGGTTGGTCTTGGTGAGGATGTGAAGGATGGTTGGGTTGGTGGATCCTGGTGGTTGTTGGGGACTTGATGGGTGGTTTGTCTTGGCGAGGATGTGATGGGTTGTTGGGTGGTGGATCCTGGTGGTTGTTGGGTGGTGGATCCTAATGATGGTGGGGACATGATGGGTGGTTGATCTTGGTGAGGATGTGAAGGATGGTTGGGTGGTGGATCCTGGTGGTGGTTGTTGGGTGGTAGATCCTGATGGTGGTTGTTGGGTGGTAGATCCTGATGGTTGTTGGGTT
>NW_010297586.1:0-8493 GCF_000700745.2 Antrostomus carolinensis | reverse complement strand
TGAGCTACAGAACAAAAGCTTAGGCTAAGAAAAAGACAAATAGGTGACTGCAGACAAGTACAATAATTCATAATTTGAAAATTGTACTAAAGAGTGAAGCAGCTTCTGAGCAAATAAAAAACTTCTCACTGAAATATAATATTAACTCTTAACTAGGTTAAGCTACATGGTGTTTAGCTGTTTCACTCCTTGGTACTCTAAAGAGACGGGTTTGTAATAGGTCTACTAATCAAAGTGATGGAAGAATAAAATTTTCAAGCTCAGCTAGGAAGGTATCAAGTCAATATCAAAATCATAACATTTTAAGTTAAAACCATCTATCTGGACTTTGGAAATGTTTAGACTACACAACCAAAAGTTAAAAACCAAACATTTGAACTAAGCTGATAACAAGTGATCATTAATTAAGACTGAAGTCAACAATCTGGCACTAAAGAAATTTATAGGACTCTAAGCCAAAAGTCTAAAGTAAGATGTCCAAAGTAAGTTCATAATAATTAATCATCAATTCAAGATGAGATAAGCTCATTGGAGGAAGCCAAACGTGGATAATGCAGGGGACTACAGGCGGACTGTGTGATAAATACTAACTTCTCTTCTGAGAGGGAGGCTAATGGGGACTCAGGATTCAGCTAATTTAGGACTGTTTTTTGTAATTGGATAAACAGTAATTTAGGGATGAGGCTACTAACTATTATTGATGTTGTGAAAAATTTACATTGAGATGCCAGCTAACTACCAGAACCAGCTGTTGAACCTGGTTGTGCTAGGCTGTGTCCCCGCACATACTGGTACCAG
Organism: Antrostomus carolinensis; assembly: GCF_000700745.2. Lineage (NCBI taxonomy): Eukaryota > Metazoa > Chordata > Aves > Caprimulgiformes > Caprimulgidae > Antrostomus > Antrostomus carolinensis. Next base: position 7,695 of record NW_010297586.1, on the reverse strand, counting down.
CCCTTGCTCCACCTACCTCTTAGTCTAAAACCCAACAGCTTATCACTACAGGAGATGAAAAACCAGCCTCAGTAATAAAGTAATAAGCACAGCGGGATGCACTCAGCTCATAGCCATCCAGTATCAAAGATCTTGGCAGCCAGGTTATGAGCAGAGTATTTTCAAGAGACAACCCATGGGCTCTTGATGATCTGCAAGGCACACAGAAGTGGTTGGTAAAAGCAGAAGCTGCATGTACCACTAGTTCTTTCTTTGTGTCACTTTTGCCCTGTGCAATGGTTCCTAGTTTCTTTTAAGCATCTACTGTCCTTCAAAAGCTTGTTAAAGAGGACAGTTGTGCATAGGTTAGAAGATATAGGTAGGATGACTCTGCAATGATGGATTTTCTCTTGATTTTTTTGACTTGCAAGAGGTAGCCTTAGAGAATTAAAGGTTGCCCATGTGTAATGTATATAAGCTATGTGCATGTCACACTGGGCACCCTCCTGCTTCTCTTCCCCAGGACTGCATGATGCATCCCTGTGGAGCCACTGCCTACACCTGAGCAGATGCTTGCAACCTTGCTGCATGGACAATTTGGGCTTGGCTGTGGCCCCAGACTGCCCTCCTGTACTCAGGGTAGACCATCCCAACCCAGCTCTTGGAAAATGCAAGCAGTAGCGGCTGCTGGCAGAGAGGTGAGGTGAGGCAAGAGGCACCTGCAGAGAGCCCAAGACTGGGCAGGAGTAAGGAGGGACAGAGTGCTAGTGTATGAAGTATCCACTTCCACCAGCAGCTGGGACCTGATGTGGTGCTCTCTCTACATGCCATGCAAACTGGGCTGCTGTGACAACCACGGCCTGTTGTCCCTATGGACAAGGAACTGTGCTCCTCCCTCCCTCTGGCAAGGTTTCACCTGGCCATTCTCCAACATGTCCTTAATACTTCAAACAACATCCTTCAGAGAAAGCATTGCTCTCCAAACTCCGTGTTAATTCTCACTCCTCACAAAACAGTCATGCACATTCTGTATTATAATGGCCCTTCTGCAACACATGCTCTGCACCAACAGAAACTGCTGCCAGAAAAGGAGAAGCCGCAACATTTTTTGGTTATGAATAAACCTTCTCCTGTCTGCCAGTGATAAACAACCCTTGCAATATCCCCGGCCTGCACCGTAGATGGCGGTGTGCAGTCACTTTCCTTGGCATATTTACCTATTAGCTGCTTCCTTGACATTTGCTAGAAAACTACTTCACTCAGTAAACAGCAAGAATGATAACATCTGAGACTATATTTAAACACTGTTAATTTCATATCTGAAATAGGAGTATTTGTTAAGTGTTTGCTGTAAACTTTAGTGTGTCATAAATCCAGTTGTTTTTATAGGTCAGGTCCCAGAAGAAATCTAAGCGGAGAGACTGAAATGTAGATAAGCAAAAGAAAATTTCCTCGGGCTGTTGTATATAAGAATAATAAGTAATACTTAGAAGTAAAGTTATTAATTCCCCAAACACATGACTACATTCAGTCTACATGAATACTTTAGTCAAATTCAAAGCTAAATATTTTAAGTCAATATTACTGCTCTCCAAAATAACTAATGTGTTCACCAAAACATTTTATGAATCTACACATAGTTCTTTGAAGATTTAGTCCTTTTTAGGTTTCCTACACCACAGAATGCAGCTGCATTTGTTCTGCATTCAAAGACATCTTCCTACTCAATTTTTTCCTTGAGTAAAAATCAGACTTCATAACTACATTGTACTTATGTGGTGGCAATGCTCTAAACTGCAAAGGGTGAAATGGGTTTGGGTTTTATTTGGTTTCTTGAAGGAGAGGCAGTAGTACAAGACAGGGGATGCTATCCCCCTGAGTCCTCTCAGTCCTGCGCTTATGAGCATTGCCATGAAAGCTTTGGGGGCTGAAGCTGGTTTGCAGGAGGTCCTCTGAACCTTGAGGAGATTAGTAGACAGCAGCAGCCCAGGTTTCACCTGGGGTTGGACTCAATAGTCTATTGGTGTCACTGAAGTGACACTGTTTGGTGTCACAAAAATCAGGCTAGCAGGGCCTGAGCTGACTTTTGTTCAGTAAAGCTGAGCTTCAGGACAGTTGTCTGATGGCTAAGTATAATTAGTATATAGGAAGAGAATTAAGTATATAGGAAGAGAATTAGTATATAGGAAGAATTAAGTATATAGGAAAAGACACAGGTTTTTTTTCCACTCTCCTAAGGGCTTTATCTCCCAAGGAGGAAAATTGATGTGTAGACCAAGATGGAAAAAGGGACTGTCTGACTTGGAGCTGTCTGGCTTGAGGAGAAATGGGCTCTGCAAGCTGACTCAGGAGCCCCTAACAAGCCTGTAGATCCAATGCTGCTGTGCAAGCCTTTTGCTCTCCACTCCAGTGGAGTGATAAGCAGAGGAGATACCAGGCAAGAGGGCTACAAATCACACTAGTGGCTGCCTGCTGAAAAGTCTCCAGTGAAAGACTTCCCTTGGATGAGTAACCACTGTCACCAAGCCAATCCTTCTTGAGCTGAGGCGCTGAATGCCAGCAGCTTGTTTTAGTGACACCCAGTTACTGCTGAATGCACAGTTGTTGCTTTTGCACACAAAGATGGAGGTGCAAGTGGTCTAGGCCCCTCAAGGAGCAGATACAGTATTTGAAAGTCACCACTTGCAGTGAGAGAAGAGTTGCTTGTTGTGCCAGGGGACACTGCAAGGCGTTCCCCCTTGCAGGCATTCACATGAAGGAAGGTGCTGTGGGGGGCAAACACTGGAATATGTCATGTCATCTCTTCACTAAGGCAAGGGAGATGCAACAACTAACAGAAGAGGTTGTGCCAGTGAGAACTGTGGTGGGATGCAAATGCAGACTGTGCCTGGCACTATTTGTGATGTTGGTGAGGGCCAGTTATGACTTACCAACTTGTCTGAGGATGACAGATCTCATGAGACAGCCAAACAGAGCAGCCACATTTGGAAGAACTGTGACAAGACCTTAACAAACCAGGTGAATGGGCAACACAAAGGCAAATGAAATGCAGTGCCTGCAAATACAGGGTAATACAACTGTAGAGAGGCACACACAGACTGCAGTTTAGACACTTCACAGGACTTTCAGTTCACTGTATTGTTTCAGAAAAAGGACAGCGCAATGAAGACATCTGCTCAATGTTCAGCTGCTGTCAAAAAATTTACCAGCAAAATATTTTGGAAAGAGTATTAGTGTGCCTGCCCTAGGACTGGAGTTAAAGTCAGTCCCCAGTTACTACTGATCAAAAGTTTAAAATTATTATATGTTGGGCTCACTAAATAACACCTCTTTCCTGCACATAAATCTTGTTTGGGCAAATTTCAGGACTGTGCACTTCAGTCCAGAAACCCCAAATATTTCCTCTGCACCACCCGGTTCAGCCTAAGACAGCTTGCTCACTGCACAGGAAGGTTGGACAAGATGTTGTAGGGATTTTTGTCTCCACTGAAGCAGTTCCTGATGGCCAAAGAGATCAGTTTGGATTAGGTAAATGGCAGGACCCATCTGATATGTGATCTGGAGATGCAGCATAACAGGAGCAACAAGCAGTTGAGCACAACTTGCAGCAGCTCTCCTGCTAGTCAAAATGGTACCAGGTTGACCCAATCCCTGACTTGCCCTAGAATGGAGGGAGCTGAGGTAAAGCTCTTCCTTAAATCCTACCCACCTGCATCCAGAACAGAGAATATGAATCTCTGTCTTTAAACCCATCTAATCTTTCATTCACTGGTTGGATTATCATTAATATAAATCTAATTTATGTAACCAAATGCTAATTTTTTTAGACCTGCAATGTTTTACCTACTTTGAGAAATCTACTGTACATAGGGAGTGTTAAAGAGGCCGTACCAAAGACAGGACAGATACAATGCATGAATCATAGAATCACAGAATGGTCTGGGTTGGAAGGAACCTTAAAGACCATCTAGTTCCAACCCCCCTGCCATGACCAGGGACACCTTCCACTAGACCAGGTTGCTCAAAGCCTCATCCAACCTGGCCTTAAACACTTCCAGGGAGTATGAAGAAAATGTAACTATCTTTCATAAACATGCAATGACACAAATGCAAACCTGAATGGGTGGTCCTCAGCTGGGTGAAATGTAGCCTGAGGAGGTAGGTGTGGGGGACCCCAGCCATAAGAACTGAGGGAATGCTCTCACATTCAAAGATACAGGATTTGGCCCTGCCTGTTTAGCATTGGATAACAGCTATTTAATGCTCAGAATTAATTTGTAACAGCAGTAATATAAACATTTTTAAAATTCCTCTTTGTACTATTAAAATATTTAATAAAAATTATCTAATTGGTTGCTGACTAAAATGTCAGAGAGCAGTTTAGGTTACCAGGTTTAGTGCTACAACGGAATTATTACTTTAGATCCAGAGGATCAATTGCTGATGAATTATTTTTGTGGCCTTACAATACTTAAAGAGGGTTTATAAGAAAGATGGGGACAGACTTTTTGTAGGGCCTATTATGATGGAAGAAGAGGAAATGGTTTTAAACTAAAAGTAGGTAGATTCACACTAGATGTAAGGAAGAAGTTTTTTACAATGAGGGTGGTGAAACACTGGAACAGAGAGGTGGTAGAAGCCCCATCCCTGGAAACATTCAAGGTCAGGTTGGACGAGGCTCTGAGCAACCTGATTGAGTTGAAGATGTCCCTGCTCATTGCAGGGGGGTTGGACTAGATGGGCTTTAAAGATCTCTTCCTGTGGAGGATTGGTTAGCTGACAAGGGTCACATAGACATACTGTAGATGGCTGACCAGGATCTTGGGAAACATCAGACTCTGCTAGTCTGAAGTGCTAAGGGGGTAAGCACACACCGGCCTTGACTGCAGCTGTTATATGATAACAGGATGCTTACGGTCAGCTAAGGCATGAGAAATAAGGGAGTAAGTAACCAAGAATGAGGAACTAGGGGAGGGGTTGACGTTTAGGATAGTAACCAGTTAGTTAGTTAGGTTACAGAATATGTATGATCTCATTAAGAACTGTATAAGTATGCTGAACGCTGATCAATAAACGAAGCTTGCTGATCGCTCACATTGAGTGCTCGAGTTTTACCACTGCGACATCTTCCCACCCAAGCCATTCTAAGACTCTATGATTCTATTTGTGTAGAACTTTGATGTGGGAAAAAAAATAATCTACTAGTGCTAGATATTAATACATCCTACAGAACTAATTCTCCCCTAGTTCTGTGGAGGATGCATCTTATGTAAGGCTTAAGGCACTCTATAACCAGTCCGTCTGGAGATTTCTTTGCACATTAATTGTCAGTTATACTCAGGCTTCAATTTTGTAATAATAAAAAAAATGAAACTGCATACTTTTAAACTTAGGCACATGTTTATTAGGCACTCTGTTAATTAAGGATTGAAACAGTGCCCTCATATTCAGCACTATTTATTTGAAAAAAAAATCACATTGGTATGTATTAACTTTTTATTTTTGAATGTTCAAATGTTCTTTTTCTCAGTGTGAGTGAAAAAAAAACCACAGTTGTCTTCATTCCCTGGTAAGCACATTTTCTTTCTACGCTCAAATGTCATGTTCTTTCACATCCTTTCACTTTTTTTTTTTTTTTTCATTAATTCTGTTGCAAGGAAAAAGAAGTACACACTCCTCTGCAGAGCAAAGCAGATCTGACTGATGCTATCTCTCTCCCTTGACCTTTCTGTAACACTATTCATTAATATGACTATACCACAAAGTCCTCTATTCGGGGGATTAGGGAATTGCATGGCAATAGCATACTGAGCTTTCCACCTCTAGCTGGTAAGATTGGTCCTGCTTAAAAATGGTTACAGTTATGATGTTTGTTAGAAAACATAGTTATTTACTATCTTTCTTTCTCTGCAAGAAGGAACTATGTGTTAAATTAAACCTGATTAACATTCTTCAGGTGAAACAAGTGGTCAAAATGTGACCATTTCTTTTGGTTCTCAAAACATTTCCCCGTGTTCAGTGCTTTGAAAAATAGCTGTTAGAAATACAACAGAACAGTCATTTTTACACTTTCTTTTTGACTTTTTTCTTTAGGATTTTATTGTCTATTGCTGTTGTTGAAAGTTGGCAGTGTAATTGCTTACTGGGATTTTTTTCAGAATGAAGAAATTTTACCTGGAGAATTTGTTTCTGAATTCAATAGCACAGGAACTGCTGGTTTAAAAGCAAATTAAACACCTCTTCAGGAAACCTGGCTTGGTAGCCATAAGACAGGCTATTTTTAGCCACAGTTGAAGTGAAGGAAGGGTAACTTCACATCCCATAAGATCACTAGTTCCTATCTCTTCTAGACATCTGTCCTTGCTTTTCTGCTCCTAAGAGCTCTGTGCATGCCTGGATGCTGAGACAGACAGTGGAGAGCACTGCTGTGGTAGTATGGAAGAGTTACATTCAGTGCACATAAGTTACTCTGTGTAAGCAAGTCTCTTCATCTTTCATTACATGGTCTCTATAGAGCTCAAGTGTTAGGCAGGAGTGATCTCCTAAAGGATAGATGTGGGTGGCTGGAATAATATGACCTTTGAAGAGGGATGGCTGCATCACTGGCTTGAAAATAGCTTCTTCTCTTGATGCCTTCGAAGGAGAGAAATGACTTCTGAAGTTAGAACCTAACTCCTCCAGCTAGCAGTGCTATAGATTTCAGATAAGGAAAAATTGCTGTGATATGCTTATATACATATCAAGATACCAGTCACCCAACATCCTACTTCTTGAGTGAGCCCTGAAGCATTTATAATGTGACTAATCTCACTTACTTTGACAGTCATTAGGCTGAGATAGCCTGACTCCTGTATTTTTCTCCAAAAGCTGTAACTGGTTTTCTGTGGGCAAGTGTTAAGAGCTGCTGCTTTTAATAGCTGCCTCATGTGACCTTACTTCTCAAGTATTCCTGAGAGACTTCAGAAAACACGGTGGTATTCCTGACTGGAGTGAAAAACAATGCAGTGCTGGTCAAATCCCAGAAACATTTATTCAGAAATAAATCATAAATCCTATTAGCAATAATGAATCATATTAGAAATATTTATTCAGAAATAAATTATGAAGTGTTGACTACCAGAGCTGCAGCTCCCAACCCAAAACAGTCCAGAATGATCCCTCCCTCCCAGATACAAAATGTTGCTGAAAAAGAAGCAAGGCAAAAGAAAGAAGAAAAGCATCACATTTCAATCAACCAAAACACACTTTGTGGGCTTCACAGGTCTATCTTAACTTGCTTATGTAGGCAATAGGATGAGGCTCTGCAGCCATAGGAGGAGTGGATACCTGGTGGGCTTCAGGGCTGAGGCTGAGGCACGTCCCAGTGCTCCCACCAGCCAGCAGCCTGGTTGAGAAACCTGTGTGGCTTGGCAGGTGACAGGAATGCGTGTGGCTTGGCAGGTGACAGGAATGCATGTGGCTTGGCGGGTGATAGGGGCAAACTTTTTAGCAGGGCTTGTAGTGAGAGGACAAGGGGTAATGGTTTCAAACTAAAAGAGGGCAGATTCAGACTAGATAGAAGGAAGAAATCTTTTATGAGGGTGGTGAAACACTGGAACAAGTTGCCAAGAGAGATGGTAGAAGCCCCATCCCTGGAAACATTCAATGTCAGGCTGGACAAGGCTCTGAGCAACCTGATCAAGTTGAAGATCATAGAATCATAGAATCACAGAATGG
>NW_010297585.1:0-15966 GCF_000700745.2 Antrostomus carolinensis | reverse complement strand
ACCATTCTATGATTCTATGAAAAAAAAAAAAAGAAGGCAGAGCACCCAATTCAGGCATCTGTTCCAAATCTATTTCTGGAGATTAAGGTCATGTGGTGAGCCAGGTCTGTAATCTGTCTGTGCCTCAGGAAGTCCCTTCCGCAATAAAGCTGCAGCAGAGATGTTTTCTGCTGGCAAGAAGTGAGTTAAAGGAGCACAGAGCTAATGGGTTTGGGTTGGCAGGGTGAGTGATGCCTGTTCCCACACAGTCGATAAAAAGCCATTGAGAGGTGTGGTGTGAGCTCACCAAAACTGACCAGAGAAGTGTGCTTGGAAAGGAAGGGGGAAGGTTGCTTGCAAACTGTGGTGCATCTGCTACTCATCAATTCAGAAACATCTTTTTTTTTAAAAAAAAAAAAAAAAAGAGAAAAAAAAAAGTTATTTAAAACTACCAACATCTCCTCCAAATGGATTTTGTAAAGGTGGATTTAAGGGTAGGTAAATGTTGCAAGTGGTTGTAGAATGTTGTTCAAGGTATCATCCCTTTTTTTTTGCAGGCAAGTGCAACTATATTGATTTTGCAGGGGGAGGGTTGGGACTGTGTCACTAAAAAAAAAAAAAAAAGAGAAAAAAAAAAGTTATTTAAAACTACCAACATCTCCTCCAAATGGATTTTGTAAAGGTGGATTTAAGGGTAGGTAAATGTTGCAAGTGGTTGTAGAATGTTGTTCAAGGTATCATCCCTTTTTTTTTGCAGGCAAGTGCAACTATATTGATTTTGCAGGGGGAGGGTTGGGACTGTGTCACTTACAGCAGGGTGACAGCAAATCAGTGGCATAGATGACCTTCAAGCTCTCAATTCAGAAGCTGTTGTATCTAGGGAAACTTTCTTCAGGCGAGTTTTCAAGAACAACTACATTGCATTTTAGAGCACCTAGGAAGTAACAGCCTATTTTTTTGTTACAGTAGAACAAGTTATTCCATTTTTTTTTAACAGCCCCACAGAAAGACAACTTTGTTCCAGAAACTGAAATCAGAGATTTCAAATAATCTTCCTTATGTTATAAAATACCTTGTTTAGATAAATGTAGCCTTAAAACTTTCACTGGCTGGCTTACCATCTGAGCAAATACCAGATCAGTTGATCAGCAGTAGGCACCAAAGTACCTGCTCCAGTTTCAGCCTTGGTTTAAAAGTACTTGTCAGTGGCTTAAGACTTAATGTTACAGTGTAGTTGTAATTAATTTACACTGGTGCTGCCAGCACAATCTTGTGCTTTATGCTTTAAGCTGAAAGAGGGCAGGTTTAGATTAGATACTAGGAAGAAGTTCTTCACTGTGAGGGTGGTCAGACACTGGAACAGGTTGCCCAAGGAAGTTGTGGCTGCTCCTCCCTGGAAGTGTTCAAGGCCAGGTTGGATGAGGCTTTGAACAACCTGGTCTAGTGGAAGGTGTCCCTGCTGTTGGCAGGGGGGTTGGAACTGGATGATCTTTAAGGTCCCTTCCAACCCAGACCAATCTGTGATTCCATAGAAGTGGTCATGTGGTGAATGAGTGGGAAGCTGAGACACGTGAAAAACACTCAGGAAGGGAAACCAGTTACCAGTCTGGGTCACCATGTGGCCACCCAGACCCTGGCGTTGCAGAGCACAGCCGGTGCAGCGGTAGTGATGAGTGGGTTGGAGCTGGAGAAGCTGTGGCTTGTTTGATGGGGTGAGGGGAGGTTTGCTGGCAGTGTTGAACTAAGTGCATGTAAAAAACAGTCCTGCAGACCCTCAGCTCTCCAGTCTAACAAGGTTCTTTGTTGAAAATGCTCCTGGAAGGTGTGTCTCTTTTCTGCAGTGCTGATGAGGTCCTGTTCCTTAGGAACAAGAATAGCTAACTGTATGTTCTCTGTCTCAAGCCTCAACAGTGCCAGAGCCTCAGGGAGAAGAGGAGGTGGCAGAAGAGGAGGAGGAAGATGATCCTGAGCAAGTTGTTGTGGAGAATGAGAGTTATGTGAACCTCAAGAAAAAGCTTTCCAGAAAGTATGATGTGCAGGCAAAGTCTCTGTATAATGAAAATGTTAAAATCTGCGCACAATTTCGGCTGAAAAAGGTATGATGTACAGAACAGGATGTCTGTTTTCATGCTTACTTTAGAGAAATAAATATTTAAGCCACAGGCTGCTGTTTCAAATGCTTCTGTTCCAGTCCAGTGGTGTTCTTACTGCCATGCTGTCTGTTTTTGTGCATCAGTCTTCCAGGCACTTCCAGTCTATGTTGTATGAAAGACAGAAGCTCCCTGCGTGGCAAGAGAGAGAAACCATTCTTGATTTGCTGAAGAGCCACCAAGTTCTTGTTGTGAGCGGCATGACGGGGTGAGAGCGTGATTGCACATACAGACTTTATGTATCAAAATATACACAGAAGAATGTGAAATAGGTATCTGTGTCCTGAAAAGGTCAGGGTCGTGGTCCATCTGTGACCAGTGACAGCAGTCCTAGGTGAACTTCTCATGGAGGATGAGACTAATGAAACAAAGCCAATTTCAAGTGGAATGTAGTTACATGAATTTACATGGATAGAAGGTGTTGGGTTTGTGAGGTGTTTTTTTTAATGAATCCTTGATTTTGTCATGCAGATGTGGGAAAACCACTCAGATTCCTCAGTTTATTTTGGATGCTTCATTGCAAGGATCTCCAAGCGGAGTTGCAAACATCATCTGCACTCAGCCTCGCAGGATCTCTGCCATTTCTGTGGCTGAACGTGTAGCCAAAGAAAGAACAGAAAGGATTGGACTCACTGTTGGATATCAGATCCGTCTGGAAAGTGTAAAGGTATATATGCTTTGCTTGTTGATTTTCATTTAGTTCTGTTAAAATGTGCTTAGTGCTTCTCTAGCATACAGAATCTCTGGCCTCTATCTGCCATGTAGTGACATAAGCAAGTTTGTATCACCTATATTTTGAAATATATTCTATATTTTCTTTCATCTCAAGTTGCACAGTCCACTTTAGGGAATGAGAATGCAGTACTATGTCTTGTATTGCTGTTTTTGCTTTCTGTTGAGACAAAGGAATCTGAGAGTGTGAGTAATACTACCGTCCTCTGGAAGGCTACTGACACTTGTCTCATTTTCCATTTGTCTCCCAAGTGGAGATTGAAGGGTGCAGCTTCAGTCAACCAGAAGGGGGGCTTGAATTCAAACTGGAAAGTGAAATTCAAACTTGGAAGTTAAATTTTATCTACATTGCAGCTGATTGCTTTTCCCAAGAATTATGTTGAAGAAGAGATTCACTAAATCTTTCTAGGGACAGAGATCCAAGTTGTTTACCAGAAAGCACCTTCCACAGGAAAAAAAGCTTCGGATTTTTTGTTTACCCCAGATTTTTTGTTAGCAATACCCCTTGGTAAGAAGCAGATGCTTTTAAGTTTTAATCAAGAAAGAAAATTTGTTCAGCCCAACTCCAGCAGGGATTGCTTGTTCTCTTTCTGTCAAACCTGGCACTCAGCTGAAACCAAATGCTTTACAGCAGCACATATTCTCTTTTCATTATGTTAAGTTATACGAAGTCACCTGAATGCTTTGTCTTACCGTTCAAGTCCTCAGCTACCAGACTCTTGTACTGCACTACTGGTGTGCTGTTGAGAAGGCTGGAAGGAGATCTGACTTTGCAGGGAATCACACATGTTATTGTTGATGAAGTTCACGAAAGAACAGAAGAAAGGTAAATAATCTCTCATCCCATAAGCAAAATGAAGAAACGTAGTCAGAAGGATAAAGGTGACTCAGGTGCACGTAACTGAAGTCAGAGTTGTTGGTCCTGTGGCAGTAACGTGGGATGGTGGAAGGAGTCTGGGTTTAGGTTCTTGTCTTTGGGCGGTAGGAAGTTGTGTCGCAGCAGCTTGCAAAGAAAGCATGTCTCTTAAATTTCTGTGCCTCCAATCTGCCATCCCATTGCAGTGCTGTTGATGTTTTGGATGGGGCTGGAAGGTTAAGTAACTTTTTAACCGCAGTTGTCTGGTTCTTATTCTTCCCATGTTTTAGTTTTTACCAAATACCCTAATTCTTCACATGCCCTTTTGGGAATTACTTCCCCTGATGCAGGCTTCAGCAGAGCACCTGCAAGGGACAAGTGCTCACGTTTTCTTCCAGTCTGTAGATTTTACTAGTCCTAGACAGTCTTATCCTATCCTGCTCCAGCCTCCTGCAGTTTTACCCCACTCACCTGCTGATGCCAGGCAAAAGATAATGTCTGTCAGTATCTTTGTAAACTTAAGTGGCAAGGATCCTTTTCTTTGATGTTTTCCTTGTGTAACACTGCAATGCCGTGGGTTTCCAGGAGGCTTTGACTGTTACCCATTATTCTACAGCTCAGATTATATTTTAGCCTCGTAAAAGGGTTTGTGTCTCTCAAGGACTCTTCTTCCTTCTCATCTAAAATCACTTCAAGCCAGTCTTACCTATAAATATATAGGGGAGAATACAGTGAGCAGGGAAGAGTGGGTAACTCTTCATAACTCTTCCAGTGAGGAAGAGGAGCAAAAAGGACTCATCTGCTACTTTGAGTTAATTTGTTATCTAATGTTCTTGTGTTGTCATTAATGTAATTAATTTATAAGGTAGCTAGAGTTTGTTGTTGCTTAAATGAATTTGCCAGGTAATCCTGACACTCTAGTAAGGGACAACCAAAAAGTAAGCAGATTGCCTTCCATTAATTCCTGCCTCCAGCCATTCTGAGAAGCTCCTGCTTCTCTGCTGGTATTGCTGTGCTATTGAAAACTCCAGGAGGAAGGTGGACTGAATGTGGAGAAAGAAAGGGACTCTGAAAGTTAACACTGAAGAAGTTCAAATGTCTTTTTGTTTGTTTTCTTCAGTGACTTCTTGCTGCTGGTTTTGAAGGATATCATGGTTCAGAGGCCGGACCTGCGCATCATACTAATGAGTGCCACCTTGAATGCAGAGCTTTTTTCTCAATACTTTCACTCCTGCCCAATTATTAACATACCAGGTGAAGACCATTCATTTTTATTATCTTGTCACATTCATTGTTTTATGGGTTTGTTTTCAGTATTTCTGCTTGCAAAGTTGTTTCTCAATTCAGGTGCAAGGGGCTAATTTGCAAAGTGGCAAGATGAGGATTTATACAAGAACTATGATTCCAAGGGCTTAGAAGGAAAGACCAATGAGATTTAGGAGAGAGAAGACTTGGAAATGGAGCCTTTTTTGTACTTTCTCTATACCAGCAGAATTTCCTTCCCCAAAAGACAAAAATGACATGGCATGCAAGACATGGTTCCCTGAGTTAGTTTCACCACAGCTGAAGCCTTCTCTATCCTTGTGAAAAAGCAGCAGTGAGAGGATCCAGCTGGGTGTGTACATATTTAGCCAGATGTGCCTTTTAAATTGCTAAGTTATTACATGGAGCATGACAGAAACACGTGGCCTCATGGATATGTTCCTTTAAGTGTATCAGCCCTTCTCTGACTGTGTAAGTGCATGTTACCAAACCATGCTTGGAAAACATCCACTATTTGTCCTAGACAGAAATTGTTTGGGAGAGTGCAGTATAGATGAGAACTATGAAGCTAGTGTGTGACATAATAACCTATGTGAAATGATAACCATCTTCTTGTTCCTGTTTTCTGCGTGTTATTTGTCATGTAGATTTATTCTCATGTTTCCTTTTAGGTCGAACATTTCCTGTGGATCAGTTTTTTCTGGAAGATGTGATTGCAATGACAAGGTATGAAATTGCCAAACATTCTCAGATGTATTTGGCCGTTGAGGTTGCACTATTGACCTTGAGACTGCAGTAGTTCTGTGCATAAATTCCAAAGTTAAATCCTCTCATGTCTCCTCCATCACCTGTAGTCTTGGAGTTCTGTTAAAGCATTGACTTCAAACTCTACTTGTTATTCTGCAATGGGGTCTACGATCTCATGTCAGAACAAGCCTTTCTGCATTAGATGCCACATAAGTACTCAATAAAAGGTGAACTTTGCCATGAAGAGTTTGTTAGTGCTTGTGCTCTACTTGTTTCAGTCGTGGTTAGACATTGGCAAGCAAAATAAATTTCAAGGTAGATTTCAACACTGAAGGCAGGATACCAAACAATTCCTTTTTGTAAGCCCTACCTTGCAGCTCAGGTACCAGATTCCTGCTATTATTTGTAGTTACTGGAGAGTCACAGCAGCTCAGATAGCCCAGGTCAGCTGTTGTAAATTACTTGCAGATTGTTGCTCTGAGCTGCCCACTTAGCTGTCAGGGTCACGTTTGCAGTCCTAGTCTTTCACCTCACAGCTTTTGAAACACATAACATCCCAGTATGGAAGGACACCTTGACCTTAATAGTGTCTGTGGTTTTGCAGCCCACTTACACAAAGTTCCTCTCAGATGTATATATACATACATTTGATACCCTATCTCTGTAACTTACTGTTAGAAGGTGACTGTTAGGCTTCTTTCCACACTACTAAATGGTCTTCTGCTGTTCAGGTATGTTTTAGAGGACAGTAGTCCTTACAGACGCAAAACAAAGCAAGAAAATAAACAGAATGGAAGACACAAAAGAACTGCATTTGAAGAAGTAGAGGAGGACCTGAGACGTGCTGGCATTCTGGAAGGCACTGACACAGTTGTCAGAGATTCAGACCCAGACCAAAAATTAACTCTGAAGCAGCTCCTTACACGATATAAAGGTAAGCACCTTCTTAGATCTAATAAATTGGCTTATAACATTTGTTAGCCAATGTGGTGTGTTAGCATATAATATTGTATGTTGAATGCGTGTATATAATTCAGAGTTTTGTGCTTGTGAAGTTAAGCAGGTCACTACTTCTAGGTGAGATCAGAAACCTCCTACCAGCTTGAAAAAAAAAAACCAAACCCCATTGTTCTCTCAAACTAGAACAAACATCTTGACTGAAAACAGTCCTTAGCATCTGAAAATGGACAATTTTCAGTGACTATCTGATTCCATCCCTTTTCAGATGCCTTGTTAATTCTACTTTCTCCTCTGTATCTGTTCTTGCAGCTTTACTTAAAGCACAGCCTGTATCTGCCCACTTCAAGGAGGTCACTTCAGCATGACAAGCCTTTCTTGATGAATTCAGGCACTCTGTGAATGGTTTAATAAGAGAGACAGACCTTTCCATGAACTTCACACTCTCTCGTCATCAAAATCCTCCCTGTACATAGTCCTGAATTGTTCCTCAGTGAGCTCCACAGTGGTTATTGCTTAAAAGCTTGAGATCCCTGCTAGACAGTTACCATCTCAGAAGAGTAAATGAATCTGGGTGTCTTTTTGAGTTGGTGTAAGAAACATTGGAAGGGAGAAGAGAGATCTTGGGGAAAGTAGTCCTGGAAGTGTCTGTGAGTGGGCATATGAAGGCTTGTGGCTCCTTTTGCCACTAGTATGTGTGCATGTCATTCTGCTAGTAGATGAATCCTGGTGTGGGCTGTGCATAGGGCAGGTGTGAGCCCCAGTAAGGCATGAGAATGGGAGGGAAGAGCTGAAACAGAGGAAAACATGGAAGGAGGAATGTCACACAGTGAGTCACTTAGGAAGCTACCTCTGGTCTAAGCCAGATGCTGTGGTTGGTTGTGCAGCCACACTGGTTTCAATGCATCCAGCAAATGTTTTTGACAAGAGATGGACTTACTGTTTTATTTCTTTTCCCCAGGGGTTAACAAGACAGTGTTGAAAACAATGTCTGTCATGGACTTGGACAAAGTTAATCTGGAATTAATTGAAGCCTTGCTGGAATGGATAGTTGCTGGCAAGCATTCATACCCCCCAGGTAATTTTGTTGTCCTTGAGAGATAAACAAAAGTAGATTCATGGAGGCTGTGCACTTATAGACAGCCCAAAGCTAATGTTTTACATGCAGAGTTTCTGTAGTTACTGAATATTTTTGGGAAAAAGAAAAAAATTCTAGCTGAGTAACAAAGCCCCTGATGTAAGTGAGATGGGGAAGGTGAGAGAATTGTCAGCTTTGCTGAGGGACTGTTGAAGCCCGTGGGGTTTTTGTACAGTAATTGCAAAACAGAACTGAAGTTTTGGCTTGGGCCTTTTGCACATCAATAAAATATCATGCTGTCCTTTCTGTTGAGGTGTTTGTTTTGTTTTGTTTTGTTTTAATCTCCTATATAGGTGCTGTGTTGATATTTTTGCCTGGTCTAGCAGAAATCAAGATGCTTTATGAGCAGCTCCAGTCTAATGCTCTTTTTAATAACCGGCACAGCAAGAGGTAAGGCAGAAAAGCTCCAAATCTGTCTTTACCCATAAATACAAAGTAGCTTCCTGCACAAAGCCTGCCTTTATCCAGGGATAAATAAAGGTTATTAAATGTATAAGACAGATTGTAATAGAAAGATCTTGACTCCAGTCAGGGTAATTCCTTTTGTACTGTCTTATTGGCTTGTTTTGTTTTTTCTCCTTGACTCAGGAAGGTTAGTTGTTGAAGTTCTTGGAAACCCTAGTGATGAGTGTTCTCCATCTTGTGCTCTGCATGATCCAGTGGACTGTTGAAAACTTGACCTCAGCCCTTGCTCTGTTTCAGAATGTTTGCTGAGACTCATTCAGTTGTGGTTGCATTTGGTGTTAGATTGTTACACGGAGATGTAATTGGATCTCCTTGGCTAGACGGTTTTTACACAGATGTCCTTGGCAAGGTTAGCTGGGGTGGTTTCTTCCAGTCTGGCATTATGAATGGCAGATTCTAGACTCTTCAAAAGAGGCAGAATTTTTACTGAACTTTCTTCTGAGACCTGTCCCTTCTGTAAATTTCTTCACCTTCCCTTAGAACATATATCAGCAGTAGTGTGGCCAGCAGGACCAGGGCAGTGATCCTCCTCCTGTACTGGGCACTGGTGAGGCCGCAGCTCGAGTGCTGGGTTCAGTTTTGGGCCCCTCACTCCAAGAAGGACATGGAGGTGCTGGAGTGTGTCCAGAGAAGGGCAACAGAGCTGGGGAAGGGTCTGGAGCACAAGTGTGATGAGTTCCCAGCTGAGGGAACTGGGGTTGTTGAGCCTGGAGAAAAGGAGGCTGAGGGGAGACCTTGTGGCTCTGTCCAACTCCCTGAAAGGAGGGTGGAGAGAGGTGGGGTCGGTCTCTTCTTCCAGGTCACAAGTGACAGGCCAAGAGGAAATGGCCTCAAGTTGCTCCAGGGAAGGTTTAGATTGGGTATGAGGAAAAATTTCTTCTTCAAAAGGGTAGTCGGACATTGGAACAGGCTGCCCAGGGAAGTGGTGGAGTCACCATCCCTGGGGGTATTTAAAAGATGTGTAGATGAGGTGCTTATGGACGTGGTTTAGTGGTGGAGCTGCAGTGTTAGTTTTTTGATTGGACTCAATGATCTTAAAGGTCTTTTCCAACCAAAACCATTTTATGATTCTGTCTCTTAAAGGTGACAAGGCAGAGAGGTTGGCTGGTTTTCTATCGCTTTGAGTGGCTGTGGGCAGTGTCTGGTACTAGTTGGGGCAAGAGTATGCACAGGCAGAGTGTTCCCAAGAGGGAAAAGGCTGGAGATGCACTCAGCATGCTGTCATATTGTCCTTCCAGGTGTGTTGTTTATCCGCTTCATTCTTCACTGTCTAGTGAAGAGCAGCAGTCTGTGTTCCTCAGACCTCCTGCAGGAGTTATCAAAATCATCATCTCTACAAACATCGCAGAAACATCTGTCACCATTGATGATGTGGTCTATGTGATTGATTCTGGAAAAATGAAAGAGAAAAGGTATTGGGATTCATTCCTCAGGGCTTTGTCTTCTGGGAAACTGCTCTATGCCTTGAGCTGCATATTTCAGCTTTCCAAAGAGCTGGAAAAAACTTGAAGGAACTTGTTCTGCCTCAGTTCCAGCTGCAGGGGTGGGAATTGTGTCCATACAGAAGTTGGCAGCATCTGCCTGCTTGACCTCCAGCTGGTTTGCTCTGCTCTTGTGAATATAAGCCTGTTTTTTGCTCTCCTGTAGATATGACCCAAGCAAAGGAATGGAAAGTCTGGAAGACACATTTGTGTCCAAGGCCAATGCTTTGCAAAGAAAGGGGCGAGCAGGTCGTGTAGCCTCAGGCGTCTGCTTTCATCTTTTCAGTAGCCATCACTATAACCATCAGCTCATAAAACAGCAGCTACCAGAAATACAAAGAGTGCCCTTGGAGCAGCTTTGTCTAAGGTGAGCTGTTGTTCCTGTATTACCCAGGAAAGCCAGCGTGCAGAATGTCCTTCCTCCACTGCAGGGAGCGCCTGGAGTGCCATTGCCATGGTGTTTAGTTTCCTCAGTGTTTTCTCACATGAAACCAAGCAACTTGCTCTGGAGGTCTAAGGCTCTGTTGGCTGGTTGCTTTGATCTTACTGTCACATTGCCTCTGCATCCAGAGCCCCCACTAATTGCACCCTCCACCAATTCATAGAATCATAGAATGGTTTGGATTGGAAGGGACCTTAAAGATCATCCAGTCCCAACCCCCCTGCCAGCAGCAGGGACACCTTCCACTAGACCAGGTTGCTCAAAGCCTCATCCAGCCTGGTCTTAAACACTTCCAGGGAGGGGGCATCAGCAGCTTCCTTGGGCAACCTGTTCCAGTGTCTGACCACCCTCACAGTGAAGAACTTCTTCCTAATATCTCATCTAAACCTCCCCTCTTTCAGTTTAAACCCGTTTCCCCTTGTTTTGTCATTAACTGCCCTTATGAAAAGTCCTTCCCCAGCTTTCTTGTAGCCCCTTCAGGTACTGGGAGGCCGCTATAAGGTCCCCCCAGAGCCTTCTCTTCTCCAGGCTGAACAGCCCCAACTCTCTCAGCCTGTCCTCATAGGAGAGGTGCTCCAGCCCTCGCATCATCCTGGTGGCTGATGATGGCAAGAACAATTCTCCTTGTTCTTCTTCATATTCCTTAGCTCTCATCTCACCCTAGGAAAAAGATACCTCTCTCAGATCTCTCATCACCAGAGAAGACAATTGCATGCCTGTATTCCAGACCCACAGCAGATGTTTGTGCCTTTACACTGTAAACTCTCCTGCAGTGTTTCTGGGCAGCAAATGCAGTAAAGCCACAACCTGGATCAAGCAAACACGATCACGCAAATACTAAATGAAGAGGCCCTCCTGTCCCTTCTGCAACACTGTGCAAAACACTTTGTACAAAAAGGAAATGAAACAACACGATTTATTTATTTATTTATTTTTACAGTCAAAACTTTATTTGAAACCCTAGTGTGCTAAATAGGAGGAGTCTGTTCTTCGGGGCTCTGTGAGGCTGGATGGGGTGTGCTGCCCCCAAGCTATTATTTCACATTGCTTCCTGATTTGAAACGCGTTACAGGCCTTCTTGTAGGGAAGAAGCAGCATGCTTTCTGTTGGCTTTTTGTTTTCTTTTTATAAAAGCTTGGTTTTTTGTCTTGTGTATTGAATTAAGCTGCTTTTTTTTTCTTTCTTTCTCTTTTGCCCCCCCCCCCCCGGCCCCCTTTAGAATTAAGATTCTGGAGATGTTTTCTGCACAGAGTCTTCACTCTGTCTTATCACAACTAATTGAACCCCCTAGAACTGAGTCTTTGCAGGCATCAAAGCTGCGACTACAGGATTTAGGAGCACTAACTCCAGATGAAAAGCTCACTCCTCTGGGATATCACTTGGCTTCTCTGCCTGTCGATGTCAGGATTGGCAAGCTAATGCTGTTTGGCACCATCTTCCGCTGCCTGGATCCTGCACTAACTATAGCAGCCAGTCTGGCCTTTAAGTCGCCTTTTGTAAGTATTCTTAACCCTGTGTCCCACTTTGAAAGCTGTATGTTTTCATGCAGCAGCAAAGCACTTTGGTAACTTGCAGCATACTGAGTATTTTAATTCTCCTTTTTTAGCCTACACTGTTTATATGTCAATACAGTGCTCATTCAAAAAGCCCAGTTATAAGCAGAAGACCAAAACCAGGCGGCAGAGACAAAGATGTTACTTATGAGTGAGCAGTAGAAACAGAGTGGATATTAGTTTTAATTTGAACTAAGAAGTACAGCCAAGTCCATTTTCTCCAAATTTGATGTAAAAATTGAAAATGAACGGTAATAGAAGAAGCAGTTAGAAATAATTACGAAGCAGTGATAATTATGAAGTTGACATGTCTGAGCTGTGAAGGCAGAGTTCACCGTGGATCTCCATTTGTTGGCTTTGGCATTTCGAATCAGCTGCTGTACCTACAGGTGCCCTCACTGTCGTTAATTTTCTACTGCAAGGTACAAACTTGCATGGAAACTCAAATTTTCTTCAAGTTTTGATTGCTGTCGTTAGGAGTGCAAATAGTTTGCATTGGGGATAGTTATGAAAGAACTGGAAATAGATTGGTCTAGTTATTTAATTGCATTGCATTTGTTTTCCATATGCTTATTGGGCATTTTCTACAGCAGTTTGACTTCAAGTGCTGTAAGTTTCTATATGCTGATATAGAATATGTTAAATTCAGCTTTTTTAATGTCCTGAGTTACTATTGCCTTCTCTCTGTCAGATCCAAGTGGATTTTAGACTTGCTGTGCCCTCTATTATAGGCATTCTCATTTGAGCTTCAGCTCCATTAACTTGCTAAGATGTGTCATTTCATGGATCTTGGCATTCTGCAGCTGCCCAAAATTTTCTGTGAGCTGGTCAATCATGAATTTACCTTCAGATCTCCTGTGGTTACATAGGGCAATGCGCTCAGGTGCTCTGCTGTTGACTAGGCATTTTTGAGTGCCTCCTATTTTCTGTTATCCGTGAAGAAAATCTGCATTCTGACCTGTGAGCTGCTGTGAAAATGCCAAAGGTTATGGGCCATGGAGCTCTCACAACAGCTTGTCTAAGTTGTGAGGGGAAGATCATGCTTAATTTGTTCCTACCTGTCTAGGTGTCACCATGGGATAAAAGGGAAGAAGCCAACAAAAAGAAGTTGGAGTTTGCAGTAGGAAACAGTGACTACCTGGCTCTTCTCCAGGCCTATAAGGTGAGCTAAATTCAGTGGCCTCTCTCAGAGGTTTGTGATGTGTTTGAAATTCAAGCTGAAATATTTTATTGAAGGTTTCCTCCCATCCTTTCGATTAGGGATGGCGTTTAAGTATCAAAGAGGGCTCTCAGGCAAGCTACAACTACTGCAGGGAGAACTTTTTGTCAGGAAGAGTTCTTCAGGTAAGTCAGTTTTTGTGGCCTTGCACAGGGACTGGCTGAGATACTGGCAGAGTCCTAGCGATGGGTGAAGACTCTCCTCGCTCTGTGTGGCACCTGTCACAGCCCTTTGTCTGTTTGTAGGAAATTGCCAGTCTGAAACGGCAATTCACAGAGCTGCTTTCTGACATTGGGTTTGTGAAGGAGGGATTAAGAGCCAGGGACATTGAGAAGAAGTGGTCCCAAGGAGGCGATGGTGTGTTGGATGCCACAGGAGAAGAGGTATTTCACACCATTTCAATGCTTAAAAATGATGGTGCAGTTTTTCATTTGACCTGCGTGCCAGGTGGGCTTTAGACTGGTGGGCTTCTTGCCACAGCCTGGCTTTGTAATCCCACGCTGGCAGGTCACCTGGTACCTGCTCTGTTCTTCCTTCCTGTACTTGCTGGTACAAGCCTCAATTGCATGAGGCCTTACATGCCCAGGAAGAACAGGCCCAGATGTGGAAGCGAGCTGAAACCTGCTCCTTTGAGAGAGTGGAACACAGCTGACTTGACACGTTAGAAGTCAGCAAGTGCTGGAAAGGCACAGGTCTGACTCACTAATCCCAATGCTGGGATTAGTGCCAACCTTATTTTGGGAACAGAATTGTATTACAGAGCAGGCATTGAAATGTTTCAGCATTGCAGACAATCCTCAGAAAGCCGTACCTCCGGAGCCAGGGATCTCCTAGGGCTACAGGATGAGGCGGTAAAGGTTTGGGAGTTACAGTCTCCCTGTGCTTGCTTTCTCTCAGGGGGGGCAAGCCGCTTTGTAACCAGACATTAGGCAACAATTAGGTTCAGCACGAACTGCATCGAGATAGTTGGTGGCCAGTTTGCTCCATGGGTAGTTGGTAACACAGCCCAGGTCTACCCTGAGACTTTAAGAGCTGTAAACCAGGAATTCAGTCATCCCAGAAGCAGAGTTTTACCGGTGTGGACTTGAATACCTAATGCATGTATTAATCCCACAGGCAAATTCAAATGCAGAGAACATCAAGCTGATCTCAGCTATGTTGTGTGCTGCACTGTATCCCAACGTTGTCCAGGTAAAAGAATGCTTTTTCATTTTCCCTTCCGCTGTGTCGCGTATCCATACAGCCTGCTTGCAGCCTGGGCTGATGGTGGCAGCCTTGAGCCTGGCTTAGGTTGCCCAAGCTTGCTGCTCACACGATTGGAGCCAGGCAGCTGAGCTCCAGTTGGTACTGCTGGAGACTGCTGCTGTTCCTACATTCCTATTCCTGATTTTTGTGTCACACAGAAGCCAGCAGCAAATGCTCTTAAGCAGCCACTTTAAATTACAGCTTTTTAGGAGGCTGAAGTTACAAATGAACCAACAGGGTTAGACAGCACCCAGCATGTCATATCTGTCTCTAGTGACTTAACATGTTACTACTTGAGAATTTCTGGTTTTGATAAAATGAAAACACAAGTTAAAAATGTTTTCTGGTACAGTAGATTTTTATAACTTTTTATTTTACTATCCAGGTGAAAAAGCCAGAGGGCAAATACCAGAAGACCAGTACAGGAGCGGTCAAAATGCAACCAAAAGCAGAAGAGCTGAAGTTTGTTACCAAAAACGATGGGTGTGTTCACATTCACCCTTCATCTGTGAATTATCAGGTCAGGGTTCTTTTTTTTTTCTGCAAAACATGCTCTTTTTTATAAAAGAAATGGGAAAAAAAATTTAATGATTGAACAATCCCCGGTTAGAATTGTAAATAATGGTGTGTTTCAGTAACTCAACTCAGTTCTTATTTTCTTAAGCTGCTACTCCAGAGCTGCACACAGGAATGTTGCAGTTGTTCTCCCCTGGCTTCTCCTTGGCGTTGACTGAGATGGCATGCACAAGTGTAGCACCTTCATAGATGTAGATAACTTCTCCCCATCACCCCTCCCCCAGGCTTTTGCACTTCAGCTGAAATATTATTTATTGGTAAATAATTCAGGGCCCTACTCTGGTTTGTGTCTCTGTGGGTCCTTAAACTCTGAAATTAATTTCCTTTCCCACTTAATAGCTAATACTTAAATAAGAGCTTTTCTCTCTCTGCCATGATACATGGTAACATTTGTCTCATGAAATCTGTCTCCATATTTGATGATTCATTGCTTTTCCAGCATATAAATTACTTGCTTTAAAAAACGTGAGGGTTTTTTTTTTTTTAATCATTAACCACATATTTGGATTATAAAGGCTTTGAACCATTCATCACATTTGCTTTGAAAGAGCATAACGAATGCACACATGAAAATGTCCTTAGTGTGAAATGGAGAACCTGGGGCCTTGAGGCCACGTTGATGAATTAGCTGATTTCTCACATGCTCACTGCAGAGCGGGAAGGAGCGAGGGATAACTCACAAAGTTATTGGCAGCTCTTAGGGGTCAGAGAGAGGCTGTTGGCCACACATTTTTGGCACATTTACTGTTCTTTGCAGCAGTAGAAGAGAGGGAGGAGGCCTCTGTGGAAGAGGCGGGCAGGCCCAGCTCTGCCTGAGCAGGTAGGAAGAGATGTGGCACTTTAACGAGGATGTTGTTGGCGTGTTCCAGACGAGGCACTTTGAGAGCCCCTACCTGGTGTATCACGAGAAAATCAAGACGAGCCGCGTGTTCATTCGGGACTGCAGCATGGTGTCGGTGTACCCGCTGGTCCTGCTGGGAGGTGGCCAGTTTCACATGCAGCTGCAGAAGGGAGAATTTGTCATTTCTCTTGATGATGGATGGATACGGTTTGTGGCTGCTTCTCACCAGGTAAGGAGAAAGGAGGGATAATCCTGGGAGCACTGCAGAGCTGTGCTGGTGTTCAGAACGCAGGAGATAGAATCACAGAATGGTTTGGGTGGG
>NW_010297584.1:16022-24299 GCF_000700745.2 Antrostomus carolinensis | reverse complement strand
TTTCTCTAGTGCTAATTGTCTCAGCCTGGGCAACCCAACACACCCGGCCACCTTGTTCCCAGCACCAAGGCTTCTGATCTTGGTTGATGCTGAGGCATTGCCATACTTTATATGATTAGTAGTAGTCTAATATTGCTGAGAAACTTGAGCACCACCTTGACTGCTGTGGGCTTTGCTGTCACTTCAGGAATCACTTCACACCAGTTCTAGGCTTGAGAGTGGTGCTACAACTTCCACTGTAGATAATCTGCAGCCCTTTAGGATCCCTGCTGTGTGTAAATTCATCCTGAAATAACCTTCACAGAATCAGGAGTGGGGAGGTTATGGAAATAGGAGGGAAAAGATCATGGGCTGAGGGGTCAGGGGGAGCTGCTGAGAAGAAGCAGCAGGTTATGTGAAGCTGTAGGGTAGGTAGGACCTTTGGGTTAAAATTATAGTACTCACTGTACTTATAAGCAACACCATGGGGATTTTCTTTAATGAAAGCCTACATGGGTCCTCACTTTTTTGAGGTGATTTTAAAGACCAAACAGTAATTGCAACACTGGAATCAAGCCAGGGGAGCAAGAAATCTGTAGTTTGCAGCTTGTTGATCCAGTGTATAATACTGGACACGACTGGTGGGGTGAGTTTTACTTTACATTAGCTGTATATTATGTTCCCTGTAATGATACCTCTCGTGGTCAGAGTTTCAAGGAGGCTGATGGAAACTGGTGTGAGCCTGTTCCTAGGCATAGCTAAAGGCAGAACCAGGCCTGCGTGTGGTTAGTCATCAGCCCTGTGTCTGACCTCCATGCATGTGTGCATCTAATAACCAAAATGTGCCTTGATAAGCAGCATTTTATGAAAGAATTATTTGCTTAAGATATTATTTTGGCTTAACATCTGGATGTGGATATGAATGGAAAACTGGCAGAGCAAAACTGAGTAATTTTAAAAGGTATATGACAGTATAAAGCTAGTGTGAGGGAACCTGCAGGGACAGTCGTGTTGAAATCAGATTGGCAGAAATAAGGGTTGACCTGTTATAACTGTGGCTTGTTACTGTGTGAAAATGGTATTTGCAATTCACTTTGTCTACTTATTTTAATCTGAAGGTTTGAAAGTCTTAGCAGATTAGTTTGAAGTCATTTTAATATTTCTGGTTTTGCTTGGGTATTTTAGCTTGTTTAGTGGTGTTTTTTTTTTGTTTGTTTTTTGTTTTTTTTTTTTTTTTTTTTTTTTTTTTTTTTTTTTTTTTTTTTTTGTTTTTTTTTTTTTTTTCCCGGTAAGGCAATGCTGGTCAAGTAAGCTCCAAGAAAATGAAGTACCATGGAGGGGGCAGAAAATAAGAGTCTGTCATTTCATGTAGCCGGAGAAAGATGCAACACCTTGGAGGTGAATGATAGATATTATTATAAAAGAGTTGTAGCTCAGGGCAGGTGAGTGGTGTGTTAATGAGGAGCCACCTCCTGCTCTCTGACAGATGACTGTCATTGTTCAAATGCTGCCGTTAGATTGATTAATAACTGAGTCATCCTGCCCTGCAGTTGGAGTAGACTGTCTTCCTTCTTCTGCTGATTTCTCTAATCTACTGACCTGGAGATGACCCAATAGAGGTGGAGCTGAGATTAGCATTTAATTTCTTGTAGAACAACAAGAAAAAATTCACAAGGGGTGGTGGAAGGAACACAAACCAAAAACTCAAAGAATGCTCCTGTCCCCAGAGCAACCCCCAAACCTATTCAGCATGTGCAAGAACAAAAGTCCCTGCTTCATGAATAGGCAGTTTTAGTATTTGAGACATTTATATATGTAATAAAGATTTAAATCGGTTGCATTCATTTCTGCAGTGTCAGCTTAACCTATATGGAAAGATGTATAAGGTCTCTTCAGAACACACAAAGGAATGTAAAGACCTCTGTATTGAGGGGCATTGGAATGAGCTGATATAACATAAAAATGCTTGCTTTGCCTTAATGTCTCTTAATGTTCACTAAATTCACTATTAAAAGACCAAATAGTAAACAGCATGCTTTGACAAGTGAAATACAGGCATATTATCCAAGATGACTGTTATTATGTGGAAAGAATGGCAATTCTCCTTCAAGATTTGTGTAATTTTCTCTCTTTTCTTGATTTAAACTCTTCTGAAAGCAATGGCATGGTGAGTTTACCTTTCTCCTTGTCATATGTTGGCAAGGTGTGATGGCTCTCATCTGCTTTGGGAGCATGGAGCACAATATAATAGTCAACTTGAGCCAGAGGGATCCTTGTAACTAATTAGGATTCAATTTTCAGACTTTTTGGAACATTGCTTTGGCCAAAAGTTACATGAAAATATCCTTCAAATAGCTTGTGAAATTGGCTCATTTCTGGCACTCTTTTTAAATTACTGATCCTTCTATTATGTAGACCAGCTCTGCAATTTAAGACTTTTCTATTGAAATGCAACATTTATAACATTTTGCAAGAATATCCTTTATTCCTTCCATCTTCCTGGAGGGCAAGGTCCCCTCCCTCCTCTTTTCTCATTACTTACAAAAGCAACCCAGCCTTTCTATCCTAGGACTCCACAACAGAGCAGAATGCTCTTATGGGATTTAGTTAATCAGGTGGATAGACCTACAAGTGTTCCCACTTGATCATGTGTACTCTGTTCATGTGTATATGCTGTGTGGAGCACCTTTAGGTGAGTGAAAGCATTAGGCCACTTCTGAATTAGCTGTTTTGTTTCTACAGAGGACAACCTTCCCTTTTAAAGTGAGGCTTATGTTTGCAGATATAAGCAGTGAGAAGCCAAAGCCAATAATTATCAGCTTCAAGATCAGCTTCAAATCTCCACACTAGAGATCTGAATCATGATTTGTGTTTTAAACACACTCGGCCTTACAGCATGTGAGATTCCTTTATGCTCACAAAATGCATAACTAGAAAACAAAACCCAATAGAAAAAGAAACAAGAGGTTTGTTGAAAGAAAAACGTAGCCAGCTGATAATTTTTAATACATAATATCTGTAGCACCATAGTTGAAGTTCTTTACTGTGGAGTCATTTTTGAGCAGTTATCTCTGTCTGCACAATGTTACTTAGAACAAGAAAGAAAACTTTGATGTAGGGTAGCCTGTAACAATTAAGGTTTTTTGAGCATGGAAGATTCCAAATAGAAATATGAAATCAGTTCCTCTTTACCTAAAGCTGCATGTCTGTAATATATTCGCCATGTCCTGTGCAATATATATAACCTGGTGCTTTATTCAATGCTGGCAGACTACCCCATGCCCCCACATGCAGTCTCAGTAAACTGGAGTCACTTTTCAAGTAGCTTCAGCTTGGAAAGATTAGACATGCTCTAAGACCAAATGGATGCAAAACGTGAGGTAGATGTTGCTGTCCTTTGGTGCACAACAATGGTCCCAAATCACTTTCAGTTCTTGTAAGAGGATAACCAGAGGGTTATTCTGCTGTTATAAGAATAGTGTTTAGGATTGACCTCCTGTAAAAGTGGCTGCCCCTGAAGTCCAGGAGTTAGTAAATAATTGGGAGGCACATCTGAAAGGGTGCCTTGGAGTTTTGTGAGTGAAGGTGAGCTGCTTCTGAGCTCTGTGGAGTAACCGCTACAGAGATTCTCCATTTAGATAAAGCACACTTAAATCAATTCAGCTACATAGGGCTGTGTTTGAGTAACATTAAAGGTTGGCTTTAAACTCATAAAAGGCAGGAAATTCAGGGTTAAGGCTGAAAATCCTAGCTGCAGCTCTGATCTCAGCATGAGGCCTTATGCCAAAATCCAAACAAAAATGCAAAAAACTTCACATTAAGGCTGCAGTGGCATACTAGATTTCAGACTCCATTATGGCCTTTTTTCTTTACAGCACCCTTCAGACACTTTTTTTACTCTCTTTCATTAAAGCAAACACTTCTCAAACACTCTGCTTCAGATACCTGAGGTAACTGATAACTTTCAGTATGTATAAGTAGAGATATCACAGTAATGTAATCACTGTGAAGTGGCAAATGTTGTCTTTTCAGCAATGCCCACTAAAAGACCTTTAGTATTCCTATCTCAGGAATATTACTATCTAGTTGATCTCCTTCTACTTAAACCATAGCTCAGAAAGAAGGAAATCTCATAAAAGTTCAAGAAAACAGCAGAGAAAAAAGTTTTCAAGGGGAAAGCTGAGTGGCAGCTGGTGGAAAAATAGGAGACTTGTCTGCTTTCAGTAGTGGGACAGAGTAAAGCAGTGGAAAGTCAGTCCTGGGTGAGCAGCAGAAGAGCTGAGGTATAGGCTGCAGAGGATTCAGGATAATCCTGGATCCCACTTAGATCAACGGCAGAATGGACTTCAAGCAGGTTAAGATTTCAGCTTCATATCACCACGTTCACAAACAAGATAGTCAGAGTGGCTTTCACATACAGGCAATCTTGCAGTCCCTCTATGCTTATTTTATCTCTCCTTACTGTAAAGATTTTTTTCAAAGAAATACAGGAAAGAAACTTAACAGATGATTTTAACCCCACATGTCTTCCAAGATGGTTTGTTTAACCTGACACTTTCCATGTAGGCATTGCAAGCACTAGCTAAAATGGCGGAAAGAGGGATAGTGTGTGGAACCTGAGCTGAATGTTGGAGTCTCTTGTAGTAACTAGCTAAGTATTTGTTGCTGGTTTCATGAGGAAATTGATTTGGCATATTAAAGTTGTTTCTTTATTTTATAGGTAATGGACTATTCCCATAGCTCTGTTATAAAATAGTGCACGTATATATATCTATCTATCTATCTCATAGATTTACAGCTCTGCTGTTTCACTAGGGATACACTTAATGTGGTATAAGTCTCTGGATATGACAATTAAATTCACATGACCCACAGACTACCTCACAACCCAAAATTGCCCTTTGCATATTACTAAGAATAGTGATTACCCTCCAATCACTTATTAAATCTGCTTTTCCAATGAAATTTTGTCTTTACAGTGCCTAAAAAATATGGAAGGAAAAAAACCTGGTGTTTGTAAGAAAAACCAGTAATATCACAGTGCCCATTATCTGTAGTTCTGCTAAGTGTGCTCAAAGGCCAGTATCATGTTTCTTCCCCATTACAAATTTATTGAAACAAGAGAACCTTTTGTTCAGAAGAATCTTATATGCATGTCTAAGTAACTTTGTAAATGGATCATTTGGTGTGGTGAGTAATATTGCACTGCACTAACAATGAGTTAGCATGTTCGTTATGTGTATTGGTATCTTGTGCCAGATAAACCTGAATCTTAGTCCCAGTGCTGACAAAAGCAATCTTCCCTTTTTGAACTGGTAATAGGGTGTGGCTGAGCAAATGTCATAGGGGAAATCTAAGTTCTGAATTTGCCATCACTTTGTGGTTTTGGAGAGCCCAAGTTCTGGAGAAATTCAAAGTCTTACCTGGTCACTGATTTGTTGCAACTTTTTTTCTATCATTGCCATAAGCTGGAAGTGCAAGAGCATGGTGTTTTCTGCATTATGTTTGAAATGCCCAGACTCTAAAATGAGAGATTGAGGCTTGGCTGAGAACTCAAAATTTCATTTTGCTGAAGGAGATAAATACATTTTCATTTAATTTACTGTGGGAAAGTCTTTAAAAGCTAAGTCCCATGGCACTTTTTGTGGTAGCAGATTTCTGCACCTGGGTTTTTGGCCAAGGTTACTGTGTACTAGCTGTCCCCTTGACTGCCATTCTTCATCCCAGAAGTGACTGAATTTCAGTGATGGGTGAAGTGATATTTCTGCTTTGACTTAGGATATCTTTGGACACAGCCTAAAATAAATGTGAGATAGATATAATTAAACACACAGTGCAGAATTCTGTATATAGGAGAAGGGGTATTTTCTTTCTTCTTTTGTACATGTAATCATTTTTCAAATTTAAAATATTACTTTTCTAAGGCACAAATGAACTGTCCTTGCCTCAGCAGGTCTTAAAATTAGTAGGAAGATCTTTTAATCTGCTGGCATATACATAAAATAGTTTTGTTGTCCTCCCTATCTCAGGGCTAACTATGATGGGTTTTTCCCATCATAGTTTTACCGAACATGCAATCCATGACTGAATGAAGGGCATCACCCATGCCCAAAAGGCCATACTAACACCTGCTAACAAGGTCTGTGAAGAACAGCATTGAATCCCACAACAACATCTGAACTTCACTCTCATCTTTTATCTGCAGCTTAGATCAGTGTGTGTGTCCATGCCTCTGTAGCCTTTACAAACAGAAATCAGGAAGAAGCTTTAGTATTAAAAAGTAAAGAAAAAAAAATGCCAGTTCTTGTGGGGTGAAACTACCGTGTTCTGCAGGCTTGTTTGAGGCTGAGCCAAGGCTGTGAAATCTGAATATGTTTTTTGACCGTTCTCATAACTACAGAGGAGAAATGGTCTGGTGAATAAGCACAGGACTCAGGAGAGGTCCTTGCCCTTTTATGAACTGCCTGTGTTACACTGGGTAAATTCCCTATGGAAGTATGCACCAGCTCTCTGCTTGGAAGAAAGGGATGGAATAGCATCTCCCTAGTCTATGAGGTGAGGAAAACCACACTAAATATACTGTGCCTTTAAACTCTGATGAGGAGTGACAAATGAAAACCTGTATTTACAATTTTAATGCTAATGTGACTAAGATTAACCTCAGATTTCATCTGAGGTTTTTAACTGAGATGAGCTACAGCTGCAACACCTGTATCATAGTTTCATTGGAGTTCAGGGCTTAGGGGGATCAGACTGCTTTGGCTTTGGCTCCCTACTCTAGCGTGGAGAGTTTTTCACTAAGCTGACCCAGGATCTTCCAGGCTGGCCCCTCCATCACTCCGATTTCATGCTGTGGCTGATGTTGTGATGGTGCAAAGCTGGACAATGGAAGCAGATCTCAAAAGAAAGATTAAAAGTCCCCTAACCAGGGCATGTTTATGCCTACAAACTCACATTCATGGTACATTTGGAACTCACAGCAGTCAATTTTTCAAAGCAGTGCTAATAACATATATTTCACATTGGTACCATTATTATTAACAGCAAATATGAGTGAGGAAAAAGGGAGAGACACTAAGCACACAACCCTGCTATTAACCCTCCCACCTCAGTTTTCTTTTTCTTGAACCTGAATTCAGCTTGAAGCACTATTTTGGAACATTTTGAATTTAACCCCAAACTCACCCTCCCAATATCATATTGTTGGTTCATGGTAACAAATCAAATGCAACCCGACATCCCTTAGCTGGGACCCATTCAGCACAAAGTCCATTTTCATCCATCAGTGTCTGCAGGGCAGTGTCAGACTGCAAGTCCCTCATTGTCCTTGCCACATGACTTGCCAGCACGTGTTATGAGTTTTTACCTCCGTGTGCCCACTCTCTGCAAATGTTTGTGGGGATCCATTCAGCATTTCCTTACTTACCTGTGACAAGCTTTTGCTTCTGATGGGAGTCTGATTTGTCTCCTCCCACAAAGAAGGGAAGAATGTCCCTTGGTGGAGGGTTTGTTTTTTTTTTTTCTGCCTAAAGTTTATCCTCTCTACTAAATTGCCCTGTTTATGCTCCACTAACAGCAACTCTGTTAGTGTCTGATCCTATTTCCCACCTCCATGCTGCATCATGGACACTATCATGCTGCCAACTCTGCTTCCTGAGAGAGTAAATGGAGTGCAGGCAGTCAAGCAGCATGAGGTGACATC
This sequence comes from Antrostomus carolinensis, assembly GCF_000700745.2. Classification (NCBI taxonomy): domain Eukaryota; kingdom Metazoa; phylum Chordata; class Aves; order Caprimulgiformes; family Caprimulgidae; genus Antrostomus; species Antrostomus carolinensis. The sequence continues at coordinate 16,618 of NW_010297584.1, read as the reverse complement.
CTTCCTGGCAGAGCCCCCTCGTTGTCTGCCTGCTCTTACCTTCTGGTAAATTGATTTGTGGGTGCTAACCCGGTTAACAAAATGGGTTTGTTCTGAAGCAGTATAGAACTGAGGCATTGAAGACAAAGCTCAGCCCAAACCCCTAAACCAAAGCCTTGGTTTTAGCAGCCAGGAGGCTAGCACCACATGGGTGAGTACAACAGAGATGTAGTACTGGTGGGGGTACCCACATAAAGCCATACCTGCTGCTGTGCTGTCAGGCTGGGGTTATCCAGGGGAAAGAGGCTGGAAGGGCTCATGCCTCAAATATCTTGCATCTCAGACCTACTGTTTTGAAGTCCATAAAATCCTCCCCAGCCTTTTAAAACATTACTATACAGATGGATCTCTTCTCCAGGACATCTGAGTCCCTTGGTGCTGGACCCCTCTAATAGCAGGAAATACTCTATTTATCCCCCTCAGTGGTGGGGAAGCTGGGACAGGAAGACAGCAGGGCCAGGAGTCATGCTGGAGGGCTGTGAGGAGCGGAAGTCCCACCACACACCAGCCGCCTCCACCCAACGCCGCTGAGCCCCAGCAGCTCACAAGAGCCTGAT
>NW_010297584.1:0-15992 GCF_000700745.2 Antrostomus carolinensis | reverse complement strand
CCGGCTGTGGTGTGTGGCCAGTGCACCCTGTCCACAGGCACCACGTCCAAGCCCATGGCAGCAGCTGGCAGCAGGCATTGGTTATGGGATCTGGACCTTGTGCTTCACCCAAATATGGTGTAAGTTCATTTGCAAGAACCGAGCAGGAATATTTCAGCATTGGCACGGGTTACTGACAGGCTTTTGGAAAAGAGATTTTTCCCACCTGCACGTTATAAAACCATAGTAAATGGAAACTGTAATCTCTCGACATTAAACAAATGAGGAAGCTGCATTCTGAAACTCATAAGTCACCACCAGCCTTTACCAAATAATAACAGTTGCATTGCTGATGGCCCTGTCTCTCGCTGTTAGCATGCTGAATGACAGGGAGTAGTGTGTGCTAGCGAGAGTATCTCATTTGCTCTAAGTACTGCAAGCATTCCTTTCCTGCAAATCCACAGAGGCTCTTGATAATCTTTTGCAGGTGGTCAGATTTTAAATATTAGAAAAAAGTGCAGTAACATATTAAAACAGGAAAATAAGCATTTCCTTTGTTTGTTTTCTATTCATTTACTAAAGTAATGTATCTTATTTTTGTCACTTATTAGCTGGTTTCGTAAAATCCCGATGGATTGATGAATTTTTTTTATTTTAAGTTCCGATTTGCAACTCCACAAAACCATATCTCTACCACAGAGAGCAGACTGGAGAAGCAAGATAACTACTTTCTCAACAAGGCCTGATAGCTTCTAGAAACAATGACAGTAAGATTTAATCTGAATAAGTAGAAAGACTTTAAAATGTGGGATAGAGGTTATATAGAAAAATACCATTTTTCCCTGCAGGTATGCACAAAAGGACAGACTGCCTATTGGTAATTACTAGGAGATTGCAATCCAGTTAATGTGGCCTGTGGACCTCTACCTGATTCACATACAAAGGAAACACATAGGCATTGCATGTTCAGGAGGCCATGCTCAAACCTCATTTAAAGAGCTGTGACTTGGGTAGAAAGAAATGTCTCAGTTTCTAGCTTAGCTCAACAGTAAACACTCCTGTTAACAAATATACCCAGGCCAGATAATCTGATACAAGAAATACATGGATGAAAAATACATGTGGCAGTGATTGACTTCTCCCCTTCCAAATACTTGAAATATTACCCTCAAAAATATCCACCTCACCTTTGTGAAATAGGTCCATGGGACAGGATCTTCAGATTTTCTGTTTAATTTGTCTTACCTTTTATTGAGCAATCAACTATCATGGCAAACATCCTCTCTGATTGTTTGTGAGCATGGCCTTCTCCATGACAAGGGCTACCAGTCAGAAGGAGTGGTTGGGGGTGGATTTTGCATGTGATAGTCACAGGTACATGCCTTTTCCACTACCACTTTGCTGTACTGATAAACTTGATCAGATGTACCTAATACACTCATCTATCTAGTCATTTACCTAATGTGAAACACCCAACAAAACTCATTAGCTTATATTTATGACAGAAGTTGGTTAGGAATAAAGTTTCTGGGATAGCCAGGCTAGAAAAGGGAAGCAGGCAAGCTGGAAATTGATGTTGTATATAAAAAAAAAATTAGGGTTAATTCTCTAGTGATATATAAACCTTGGGACAGAGGTAAAATGGCAAATAATTTTGTGGAAACCCCCCTTTTTCTTGCAATTTAATTATGAAAGAAAAGATAGAGCTGTTCATTTCTTGCTTTACTGATTTTTCTAGAGATTTGAGTAATATTTCAGAGCCCTGAGACACACTAGCTTCTCTGAGATTTACCTTAGCCTTTGCATGCTGATGCCAATCCCTTATATTAACTAGTTCGTTTTAAGCAGAGGCTGACAGCCTATATTTGAGAAGTCATTTCCTGAAAACAGGCCCAAACTTGGGGCCTGTTAAGATCTTCTTGTTTCTTTATGTTATCTTGTATCATCTTTTGGTGTTATATAGGATGCTCTTGGAAAGCAAACCTAGGGCTGAAGGTTAAGCCCTTGCTGGTGGAACAAAATTGTTACTGCCGCTTAGGTGTACATGGGAAATCAGTATGTTTGCTAAAGTGTTTTTTCTTAAGCAGGCTGCTTAAGTAAAGCCTTTCCCCCACCTCTGATGGCAAGTAACCTTCACTTAATTAATCTATAAAGCCATGAATATGTCTCTCTCAGTCCCTGTGACTGATCTATATACCTGATAGTGCATGCTATTAAAATCCATGTTTCCTGGCTTTCCTGGTCACCTTGAAATAGGTAAACCCAATTTGGAACTCCTTATTGTGGAACTGGAAAAGGAAATCAGGAGAGCATGCTTCTATTGTGTCTATCATTCCTAATTTGTCTTTAGGACTGGATTATTCAGATTAGACCTTTCCCCACCTTTTGACATCAATTCTGCCACTCTTATGTTGGCAAATACAGATAATAAGGCTTCACCTTAAAGGCATGAGGCTCTACCTTTGAAGATGTGGGTTTATTTCTTGGTCCTCCCCTAGGCAAGCCATTTCATTGCTCTATGTCTTTCTTTTCTCTGTCAAATGGAGATACTGCTTTACTCTCAGTTTTAGTCTGCCCTGCATGCCAGGAACTGTAAGCCATTTGGGGTATACGTTTTGTTTTTTTTCCTTTGGCAAAACAGGAGTTGATTTTTGGATAGAGCTGTGAGGCACCATTAGTGTTAAAAAGTCTTAAATGGAAAGACTGGAGACTGATCTTTCCAGCTTTGTTCCTTGGTCTGGGATGGGCACAAGCTCTGTTTCCAAGGCAGGAACTGAAAAAGCCCTGTTTGGAAAAGGCAGATACCCACATTATGAGCTGAAACACAGGTCAGAAAAGTCAGTAAGCCCATTAATACCTCTGGAGGAAGCATCTGCATGTGGTGGTGCAACGTGGGAGAGGGAAGAGTGGGAAAGATCATTTAGGATATTGAACATGTTAAACACATATGTTTAATATATGCTGTACCTTTTCAGCAGATGTGGTGGAAATTTTGAGGTCAGAAAGGAGGAGTCACCTCCTATTCTAATTAGTATTTTAGAATGGGTTAGACAACAAATATTGTCTGGAGTGATGAGACAAATAATAATGCAGCTTGGTCAATCCTGTGGCTTTCTAACATGGTCCCTCACCTGGAAGAAGACTTCCCCATTCTGCAGAATAAAGGAGATAACTGTTTCAGCTGTTTTGTTTTGTCTCCTAATCTGGTCTCTTATGAGTGTTATTGAGGCCAGTTTTAAAAATGGGCTTTTAAAATGCTTCTTTTCGTGATATCTCATAATTAAACTTCAGTGAATGAGTTGAGCGATAACAGGGGAGTTCTGGTGTGTTTCACGAGGCAATACTCTAGTTCTTGAGTGGGTGAACCAGGAGAACTTTTTCTCTTATATGGGAACTGGGTAATCGCTGTGCTCCTCTTGTTAGTGTACTGTAAGCTTTTAAAAATTAAGTTAGCTGGACCCTCTCCAAACCACAACTTTCACAGAAATGTTGGTTCCTGAAGACATTCAGGCAACTGGAATCACAGCCTGGGTCCAGATCTGGCCTCCACAGCTGGCCAGCCTGGCTATGGCTGCCCAAACATCTGGATCCAAATGCTCAAAGTGTTAGAAGGGCTAGGGATTTTTTGCAACTCAGACTTGCTTCTAATTAGAAATGAAATATCAAAAATAGTTTTTAGGGAAGGAAATGAAAGCCTAAAAGCAAAATGAAATTAAAGGTCAGTCTTCAACTTGGAAAGCTAAAGCAGAACATGGATTTAATAATAAAAAAAAATACATTCTGAGGAGGAAAGAAAAAAAAATTAATACTACTAGATAGGTGAAAGACAGAATGGCTTAATATGTAACAGCATCCTCTGAAATATAAGGCAGGAGAAAGTGTGAGCAGGTTCAGTAACTTAAAAAAAATAGAACTAATAGTTGAGAGGCACTGGAGGAGAGTCTGGCTACACTTGGAGGCATCTACAGTGAGATAAAGCAGCAACAGAAAATTAAATATAATATAGAATTAAATTTTGACAATATAGTGGTTTTTAAAAGAACAAAGAAAGAAACCTGCTCTACAGAATTCAATTTGAAACATTCTTGCTTCCTTATAGCATTTAAGCAAACCCAGTACAATTTTGCATACACAATTCAAACTAATGAGAAGATTATTTATTAGGCTTTTAAATATTTCTAGGTTCTTTTGACATTTTGATAATATTGTTTTCCATACTTATAGAGCTGTTAGTCCAGAGAGCTTTTAGATACCAAACATTTAAACAGGCTTTAAGTAAGTCTGAAGCCAAAAGAACATCATTATTTACCTTCATTTTCCTTTAAGGACGATTCAATCTTCCTTTCACAGTTGATGCAGATGCATTAATAAATTCTGAACTCTCTGCATTCGAGACAAAGCTGTCATTGCTGCCTAGTATTTTAGGCAATAGGAATTTTCCTGCTCTCATTCTAAGCCACAAGCTGCAGCCTCATGCATGCTTTTGCTGTGGCCTGTTAAACTTCCCTCCCTGTTCCTAGGCAGGGCAGATAGCCAGTGAGAAGTGTTGAGTGCTTTTCATGGTAAAGAACAATACATGAAGACTTTCCAAATTAATTTAACTTTTGCAAGGAATGCTGTTGGCTGCATCAATTAAAGATATGCTGGCAAGCAGGAAATTATTTTCCATGTAGATGATGTCTCTATCCCTTCCCCCTTCTCAGGACCCCTACGGTGAGAGGGAGGAAGAGAGGTTTTGTCTTTTAGTGAAATCTAATTGTGGTGTGTGGTTGGGGAGGGGAAGGGTCAGGGGAAGGCCAGCTGCATGAGTCTCCATGGCAAGCTGTGAGTTATGTCCCCAAAAGAGCCAACTTCCATGGCCTCACTGGCACCCTCAGTCCCCAGGTCTCCCCTCAGGACAAGATGGCCTTGGGGAAGGAGGTGGGAGCTTGAGCTTTTGGAAAACCATTGCTCCCTGCTTCACTCTCTGAAGAGAGGCTTTGGGTCTCATCCTCTGCCTGGGCTAAACTCACTAAAAACTTCCTGGTTTAGATGGGTTTGGTTCCTTTCTTTCTCTGGTGGGTCCTTCAGACTTTGCTAACTAAACACATGTCTTACAGTGGTGCTATGATTTGCCACAGTTTGTGAGATTTCCATTCCTAAGCAAAGTGAACATCTGTATGATGCTGAAAAGCCACCACGGACATGGCTGCCATCTGTACAAGAAGAAAGCTGGAGTACTTCTCCTGGTGGCCCGAGTCTCTGGCAGGGGGTGACGTGACTTAACCTAAAAGCAAAATGGAAAGTGAGGTTGGCTAGAGCTTTGCAAGGTGAAAACAAGAGGCACTCAAAGAAGAGGAGCTGTGTGCAGAAGTTCCAAAGTGTGGAAATTGCAAAGGTCAAATGTGAAATATCCTGAGATTTCTAGGGGCTGTTTTATGATTTTATCTCTAAGCTGCATGGAATCAATCCCATACTACAGCGTTTGGAGTGACATAAAAATCTCAGTCAATTGGACCAACAGTATTTAAGAAATTTTGAAGAATCTGATGTCGAAATAATTAGGAAAATGGATAATAATCAGAAAATAATTTACTGTTTCCATGCAGTACATACTTCCCTGCTATGCTTTGTCATGTAGAAAATACAGAACTCTGGATACCTATGTTATTCCTAGTCATCCAGTCCCTGAAAATATCATCAGATATTATGTAATCATTTAGAAAAGACCCAGCTTCTAGATCTTAGCCCTTAATCTTATTTCCTCCTTTCTTCCTGCCATTCTTGTAATTCTTGTCCTTGTACTACTGTGATTGTAGTGCAGCTTTAAATAAAATTTGTGCTCTCTCAAGAGCCTCGCATTTAGCTCTTGGTGCCCTGTGGCCCATGAAACTCTTAAATTCGCAGTGGGAGCATTTCAATAGTAAGGGAAGGAGACCTAAAAACTTCATGTTTAATTCTAGTGTGTGATCTGATGTGAGCATTTGCACACCTGGTTAAATCAACCTTCAGATAAACCATGGGGCATGACTTCCGTTCTTACTATGGTCACCTCTAAATGTTAAGGTTAGTAAAAAAAAAATTACTGAAAAGTGACATGTTTCATGTCAAGAAGTTCAGCCCCTCTGAATGACTGCAGTTTAGGGCTCAGACCTGCAATTGAGTTACTGCAGTTTAACGGGTTACCATGCATCAGCTAAGCTGCAGAAACAGTCCGTGTGTGTCCTCCTCGCCTTTGACAAATGTAAGGTGATTTGACTTAGCTTAATCTATTTTCATTGCAGGCTAAATTGAATTACCTCATATTTATGATAGGCTATAAGGGCACTCAAAGAGAGTCATCTGGGTTCAACTGATCTCTGGTAACTTGCTTACCCATGGTAGCTTGACTGTGGGTATAAACCCTGAGCCACCTTGTGCTCATAGGAGAGAGCTGACGTGAACTTCAACGGATACAGATTTATAACTCACAATTAAGTAGTTTGGGATGTGGTAAGACATTGACGGAATGGCTGGAATTGGCTTTTAAAGGAATAGAGTAACTGGCAGGGCATATTCTTAATGGGTTTCTGATCCTGGAACATAGTTCTCTTCCCCAGTCTTCAGAGCCTGTATTGGTTTGAGCTCCAGCAGCAGAGAGGATTGCTTGCTTTCCTTTTTTCCTCAGCTTTTTCCATCAGACATTTGGAATAGAGCTGGCCTGATAGCTTTAACTCCCTGTGGGTTTTCTGTGAGGGTGCTTTGGTAGAGTAAATTAGTTTTATATTTGGTTGTTCTACCATAACCTAAGTATTCTTAACTGAATTGTAAATTTAAATGTTAAGTGTTGCACTGAATGTTTAAATAATTCTAAAAGCACTTGGAGCATGGGATAAGTGCTGTAAAAATCTAAATAAATGAGTAAATTAGTTAACAGCATATGTGATAATGCAAACTACTACATGTGTGCAAAGAGGAAGAGCTGTGCTCGAAATGGTTGCCAGATCTTAAATTTCCTTGCTACATGTGAAACCTTTTCGCATTTGCAGGACGCTTTTTTTCACATTTAGCCTACTGTGTAACTGGGAGAAGAAGATGAAGTTGGCAGTTTAGACTGTCAAACAGAGGTTTCAGCTCAGCAGTGAGGTTCAAAGAGATTAATTTGAACTCGGCTGTTTATGTTACTGATCTCATACCAGCTGGGTTTGTGGCATTAAGATGTCAATAGTACAACAGAATTTAACTAACAGTTTCATCATTGACATCATCTTTTGAAGGTACAGATGATTGCCTCCTTATGTACTGGGACATATTTCTTTAGGACAGGATTCTTTGTATGCTTTCATGCAGGAGGGAGAAGAAGGAGAGGGAGGTGGGGAGAGAGCCTTGAAGTGAAGCTAATTAGAAAATGTCCTAGTACACAAGTGGTTTATTTAAGCAAGTTCCAGCAAAATTGTGCCTATTTCCACATGGCACAAAACCCCCTATTTTTTCTTTTCCTCCAAGTCCCCCCTCTTTCTTTGAACTGGCACCAAAATAGAATAGCTTAGTTAATAATAAACTGTCCTATGTGCAGTGGCATTATTATTTTTAATGGTTCAACCTTGAATGAAGTAGTGAAGTCTCTTGGAAGGGCAGGAAGAGTTGATAATGGAGCTTCTTCCATGCTCCCTTCCCCCACAACTCCATACAATAATTATTAATCAAAGGTAGCTGGCTTGTCTTTCACTGAGGCTCTTTTGGTAACTCCCTTGGTCCAATGTAGGTTGTGTGAGGTTCAGACTTGGTTAAGATGTCATTGACTTGGCAGGCTGATCACCAGTGTTCTTAAAAGGACAGGAAAAGAAAGGATAGGAATACTAAAAGAAAAAAAACAACCCACAAGAACCAACATCTGGTTTAGGGACTTAAGAAACTATTTCAGTGAGGGAGAGGTAGATGGTTTTATTAATAAACCTTACAGGATAGGTCCCTTGTCAAACAGGCTTTGCTACTGTTCCTTGGTGCTGAGGGGCATGGTGGGGGATGCAAATGGAGGGAAGAATGATAAGGAAAATAAGTAAAGCAATGCCTAAATTTGAAATGTTTTTACTTTACAAAATAATGATACAGCAAATTTTGACTTAAGTGTTCTCTAAAAGCTTTTTTCCCTTGTGCTGTAGTGGCTGCTGTACCCCCTTGAAACCTTGTGCCTTTGAAGGAAATCACAATGTAATTTTTTCAGCACGTATTGTCCCTTAATGACAGGCATTACATTTGCACAGTGCCATAAATCAAAGCTAGAGGCTGTTTTAAATAGGCTGCAGATGCATGTGGATGTTGGCTCTAAGTGGCACTTTGCTGGAGAGAGGAGGGGGAGCTATCCCACCACGCGGCTCCAGGTAGAATAGGGCCAGCAAGAGGGGGTTCCCATTTCCACAATATTTTTCATTTCACCTGGGATTTAGCTCTACATGAAGACCTGTTTAGCAAAAGGAAATGCTTTTTGACTATGACCTCTGACGGGTTTAATTGGGATTTAACTGTTCCTATTTTTTTTCACTCCATGTGGGAGTCTGGAGCTCTGTTTACAAGGTGTGCCATATCCTCTCAACCCCAGAGTCCTTCTCCCCCTCCTTTCTTTTTATGTTCTGGACAAATAGGGAGAAAGATACTTTTAAAGCAAATGCGCATAGAAAAACCCACAATTACTGTCCCTGATTTCACTGTGAAAACTTTACAACAGCCATACTGAAAAATCTTCCCCTACCCCTCCTACTCCTTCTAAGAGAACGAAAAAATCCATCAAATTAACACATCAATGAGTTGATTGTAATCTCCAGGGTTCAGTGTAGCACTTTCTAGCCTCTCAGACAGGAGGCCAGCATGATTTATCAATGCAAACCTAATAGCATCAATATGAATCTAACTAAAAATCAATATTTCATTACCAAATTGTTAGTGAGAATGAAGAAAAATTGCCAGAGTCAGAGCATTCTCTAGGGTAGGAGCATCTGGAGTTCAATGTGACAAGATGAGTGATGCATGACTTGGGGCCTGGGGAAGGACACTGGGAGGACAGGCCACTACGTAAGGCCGAAGGCTCACGAAGAAAGCGCTTACTTTTTTTTTTTTTTTTTTTTTTTTAAAGCTTTCTCTAAGAAGAAAGAAAATGCCTGAGAAGGAAAAATGGAAAGCATGCTGCTGTTTACTAAACTGATGCAAAGTAGCTCAAACAACTGAATCTGGACAGACCGTCTCTGCTGTGGACACCTACACAGAACTGGTTTTCACGGGAGACAAATGGGGAAAATAAATTCAGTAGTCCAGATCCTGATTTCAGCTACAAAGGACAGAAATTTATAATAGCTTGCATAGTGGAAATACTTTGGTTTCATATCCCATGTATGTGAAATTAGATTTGGTAGACCATACTCTGGTTTTTCTGAAATTTCAGATTTGTGGTGCATTTCTGTAGATTGCAACTAAAATGTAGACTGAAATCTGCTATCAAGAAGGCAGCAGTACTCAAAATAGTGTGTTCACTTAAAATGCATCCTAGTAATTAACGTACCTCTTATTTAAGGAAACAGAGCAAGAACTGCATGGAACATTGCCAAAAATAGATTCAAAGCATAACTTTATATTGCATTATGTCATAGGTCTATTCTGGGAGCGTGGTAAGAACTTACATACAGAACTGTGGAAAAATAAGGACAAAAGCCATGAGATGTAACAGTGATTTGAGTTTCTCAACCTTGTTTTATACAAGTTCAATATATATTTGTGGATGATGGTTGCAGTTTTTGTGTCCCAGTACCTTTTGTTCTGTTGTGATATTGGAAAGTTACTTGAATACGTAGCAGCTGCTGTACGGTTTAGCACTTGCATCTGTTTGGGTTGTGAAAGGCCATGTCATAGGACTCACGGAGAGCTCAACATTTGTTTTTTTTAATGCATCCTGTTGTCTTCTTAAGCAAAAAAGTAGGAGCCTTTCTGTGACTTTTAAACCTACAGCTTCTAGAATCAGGTTATGGGTGATCCTCTCAGCTTTTAGCTTTTGAAGAAAAAAACTTTTAGTTCTCTCATTGAGAATGAGTGGTCAAAAAGAGCATTCCAAAGGATCAGAAACCGGGAAGAAAATGACATCTCTCCCAAATGACTTTAAAAAGAAAACAAAGTACTAGTTACTCTTTCAATTAATGGAGAACTGTAGTGAACAGTCTTGAGGTTTCTGTAGTTCTTCCATGTCCTCATTTGGCTAAGTCTGCTCCATACAGCTCAAGTAAATGAATTCCTCCTGCTTTTCTCTCTCTCTCTCTCTTTTTTTTTTTTTTTTTTTTTAAGAAGGAGAGAGAGAGAATTTCCAGGTTAGTTGAACTTATTGCTCAGAATAAAATTTCTCCTAGCCCGTGTGTTTCTAATTCTGGCAGCCTGTGATACATCACTAATCTCTAATTCCCTTACTCCCTAGGAACTGTCATTATTTTATGTATTGACTAATACAGTTGTCTCAGGGTAAATTTCCCCTGAAATCGAAGTTTACTTCTTGCATTAGAAGTGGTCTACTCCCTTTTATAAATGACAGACTCCTTTTATATCTTTGCGTTTATTGGAAGCAGTCAAACTAGAAATGTATGGGGGTTTTGTTTGGTTTGTTTTATGTTTTTGTTTTTAATGAGGTATTAACTGTACTTTAAACTGAGGAAATTGGAAGGCCAAATACTTACTTGATGATTTCAAGTATTTTTTCTGGCAGATGAGACCTGAAGGTATCAGTAAATAGGAAAGTTAGTGTCTCTGTTATCAGAAATACCTTAAAGGCATTAATGCCAATAAAAGGTTCTATTTTGTTTCCATTAAGACTTTATGTAGGGGTACAATATTTTATTTAAATTTAGAGACATTATAACAAATGCTTTGCAATACAAAAAGTGAACACATTGTTTAAGTAGGTATGTCATGTTAACTGAAAATACCCTTAAATAAATTTCAAATGAAAAGGCATTAGTAATACCACCCTGTCCACCTCCCCAAGCAGCCCAACAAACTTTTGAGGGGTAAATCAGTTTCTAATCTGTACTGATTCTTCTTTCATGGTTTCCATTTCAGAGCCCTCTTCCTTTATAATAGCTGTTCATGCCTCCTCTGAACTAATTCCAAGTTTTAGTTTCTTTTGTATTTTAGAATTTGAAATGGCTCCATAATGTAAATTAATTATTGGTGGAAAAATGGAGACAGTAACTTTACTTGTATGCAAAGAGTAAATGAGGGCAAACATAAGATAGAAATAAACCAGGAAGCTTATTTTTATTTATTAAGAATTTTCATCTCTATTAATTTGTATATCCCACTTTCTGTTGGTACTGTTCTTTCTCATACCTGTTGAAGTTTTTCTTTTACTTGAAGTGAGTCTGGAACTGAGTGATACCTTTGTTGTCAGTGAACAGCTTGAAAACAGAAGACAAGATCCAATCAGACAGACAAATTAGGGTACCCAGTCAGGATAGAGCCTTCAATATTCACTGCACATTTTTTTGGAAGTGCAGTACTGTGCAAATCCTTGCACTCAGGCTGATTGATACCATTTGCCAGCCAATCATCCTTAGTGATCAGTGAGAAATAACTAAAAAGATTAGAAAACTAACATCCATAACAGTTTCAGGAACTGCTTAACTTAAAAACCAACACCCTTAAATAAACAATCTTGCATTAGCAACCATGCAATGTCTTGACTGAAAGACTGAATTTTATGGCAGTACCTGGCATAATCATTTGCTTCAGTTTTGCAAGCGTAAACTTGCTGAGCAATAATCGTGAATGCTAAAGGACAACCACAAGAATGGAAGAAGAACACTCCTGGTGGAAAGAGATATCTTCTGGCTGTTTTAGTCATGAACTTCAAGCAAAACCCAAGCGGATTGCTTTTACTGTTTGGATCTTGTTTTTCTGTGCTTAGCAGGTGCACTGATTTCCCAGATGCACTGCAAACTAGGTCGCTCTGTAGGTGTGGCCCAGTCAGACATCGGTGTGCAGTCAGAGAAGCACCTTTTGCCTTTGCCTCTGTGCTGCCTGGTTTCTTCATTTGCATCATCTGAGTAGGCAGAAGAGCACGTGCTATTTCCAAATTCAAATACTGGTATCAAAGTTGCGTGATGACAGCGTAACCAATTAAACCATAACTCATTGCATCAGTAGTGCCTCTTCTGCCTACCTTCAACCCATTCTTTTTTTTTGACACCACTGTATAGACCAAGCAAGTATGGAAGAATTATTTCCTATCCTTTCATTGGCTTCAAAACAGTCCAGTTATGACTGCAGTCACCCTTTTAGGAGACATTTGAACACCTGACATTTTCGTTCCTGTGGATGCACATGGAAAATAAATACTGGGCCTGTATCAGGAATGACCCGAAAGGTTGATTGATTTTCCTGTTACAAGTGTTTGAAATTTGGAGGAATGGAAGGCTCTAATTGAGATTTTCCCTTTTAACTGAGTGAGCAGAGCTAGTATCAGAAAATGTAGGGAAGCACTCATTCAGCAGTAATGGTTAATCATAGATACTGAAAGCTGTAACATGACTCACAGACACGCCATGCAATGGGTAACTCTTAATCATCCCGCTCCCTTAACACCTGTTATTTGCTTTCATATCTGTAAACAAAAGCAGGGCTTGGTTCACTCAGTTTGTTAACTTCCATTCCCCAATTCATCCCCTAATGCTCAGTGGAAAGTGAATGGACCTTCTGGTTTCTAATGCTTCAGTGTTATGCTTTCAGCTCCTTGAAATCAGTTTTTACTTCTTTTGCTCTCGCTTTTTAAAATCTTTTTCTCTCACATCCTATCCTCCTCCCCATCATTCTATTCCCTCCCCATCATCCTGTCACCCCTTCATATTCTGCATTCCTTCCAACCTCCTCAGTTTAGATTTTTGTTTTATACCTTCTAGTTCACTCATAGTTTTGTCCTTGTTAAATTCTTGGTATTTTATCTTGATTCCTTGATTCCAATCAGCAATATCTGTGGTTCTCTAACTGGCCTTTCAGTGTTGCTTAAGCAGTGGGTAAGCCAAAGGCCAGCTGAGAAGCTTATTCTCTATACTAAGAATACTTCATGGTATACTTGATAGAGTCCTTGATAGGAGTCTTTTACAGTAGGAGTAGCTATGTAGTAGCTAAAACATTGCGTTCTCTGAAGAGTAAATGCTTTGGTTCACTGCCAAGTTTCTGTTTGATTATAAAGAAATTGGAAAGGGACATCCATCCAGGTCTAATAAAGCAATTGTTCATTTCTTTTAGGAAAAAAAAAATGAGGAGAAAAACATTATTAGAATAGCTGATACATTTGGCATTTTATGTATTTATTTGCATATCTGCAAGGCTTGTGGGTAAAATAGACACCTGCTTAATGTATGGTGTGACTGATGGTAAAAATGGATTCTTTTCACAGGTTTGTTCTTTACAACCAAGCAGGCTTAAGAATTTTTCCATTTACATAACACAGCATAAATTGCTTCACAGTAAATCTGCTTAGCAACTTTATTTATGGAAGAATGACATGTGCATTTTCTATGACACCTAATACTTTGGGTCTTTATTTTAACAAAATTGCTGTTTTACTCCCTTCTCCTCCAATTATTTGTGGTTAAGATCTGGTTAGACACTTTGTCTGAAAGGTAAGTTTCAATAGGATTCTGTTATAGTGTAGAATTTTGTGTTTGAAGCATTAATGTGTGGCACTTCTATGCAATGCTTTTCATTTATTCTTTCCCTGTGGGCTTTCAGATGCAAAATAACATGAGATTTGGCCTTTTAAAAGCGTTTATACTGGGACATTGCTGGGATAGTGAATCTGTCTTGAAAAATCATGACACTTTTATTATTTTGGCTCCAGACATTATTTTGTTCCCAGTTTAGACATACAACCATACTTCAAGATCTCCTCTGCATTGGTTTATCATAAGTTTATTATTTGTATTGTGGCAAGACTCAGGGTTCACATTTAGGGTCTGTTTGGGGTGAGCATGAAAAAAAAAAAAGAAAAGACATTAATTCCTGATTTCTCTGGTCTCTGGCCTGGGAAAAATCTCTGCCTTTTCTTCCTATACATGCTTCACAGTTACTGCTGAAGTACAGTTAGGGGATGTGCTAGGATAATTCCTTGCACAGACTTCATTTGGAAGAACAAATTAACCCTAGCAGCAGCTTTTCGAGCACCCTCGGGCTTTCTCTTCATTGGCTAACGTGTATGTACGCACAAAGGTACATGAACAGCCCCCACTCACCCCCACATGCACGTTCTCCCTAGCTTGTTCTAGCCTAGAAATTACCTTTTTTTTAATTTTTTTTTTTTTTTTGTCAGTTACCTATTTGCCTTTTCGTTTTACCTCTGTGCTTTCTAGCAAGTTTCTCTTTGCGTCTGTGGCAGGTCACTGAATAAGTTAACTGTGGGGCTCTTTGGCAGTTATGAACTGATGTCCTTGAGTTTTTCTGTTGAACTTGGTTGGGTTATTTGCTCTTTTGACATGAGTTGGCCTTTTCCAAGGGTTTCTGCAGGTCTCTAGTGGGTAGCCAGCTCCTTACTGGTACTTTGCGTACCTGTCCTCAGGGATGGCTTACCCTCTGGAGTACTGAAGGAATTGAGTTCTGCCAAAGAAATTATTCATGAAGATTTTCAAAGCAACTCAGAGCTTCAAGTGGAAGTTGTAGTAGGCATGTTGTGCTGAGAAAAGCCTATGACTGCTCTAGCATGGACTAGAAGGGTTTTCCTTCTTTCCTTCTACCTGCTTCAAGTCTTTTAGCTCTTTTTTAAATCTGGGGTTTTGGTTCTTTAAAACGTTTACTCACTAACAGAGCCTATTCTAAAAAAAGCAAGAGATTCTGTCAGAGGCTTATTTTTCCTTGAGACGGTGAATTAACCATTGCTAACCTCAGTGCTGCTCTGTCTGCATTACTGCATGTAGCCAAATGATAAACTGAAAGGCCAGACTGGTCCTTTGGTCCTTCTAACCTGCAGTCAGCTGCTGGACTACTTGTTTTAGGCAGGTATAACTGCATAGTTGCATGGATCTTGCTAAATGAAGGCCTTGCTGTTTTGCTGCATTTTCTATCTAGTTGGATTTACTCAGGATCACCGGCAAGGTGGGGAGGAGAAGGGCAACCAGAAAAGCTGCTCCAGCATCAGGATGAACATGTAGCTCATCCAGGTGGTTCACCTTTGGACAAAATAATAGAAAAATGCAAGTTACAGAGGGGAAAAAAAAAAAAATCACTGAAAAAGTTACAACAGTTGGTACTGTTGTAACTTCTTTGCTGCTATGTGAAGTTTTGCACTGAGGTGAAGGGCTCTGGAGCAGGGGATCGCGCTGGGCGACCTCTCCTGAAGTGGCAAAACTGTGGAGAAATCAGCAGAGGCCCAAGGGCTGGCAGAGAGGGTGCTCCAGCCCCACCTCCCAGAGCTCCAGCCAGAGCTGCTGACACACGGCAGCTGGCATGGCCTGGCCATTGCCGAGGACACTGTGACCCCCAGCCACACCCTCACAGTCACCTCAGGTGTCACTCGGCACAGGCAGGTGAACAGCACGTGCGCATCGGCCACGTGCAGGGTGCAGTTCCCCTCCCGGCTCAGGGAGGCTGACACAAGCAGTGGTCGTTGCCTTCCCTGAGGGAGGCATAGCTGTGGTTGTCACTTGGCTGAAAACCTTCACCTGGGAGAGGTGGCCCAGGCGGAGGTCCCACGCAAACATGCAGCTGTCCAGGTGTCCGGCTGCATGGAGTGCCTGACATTGCTAACAACTGGCCATCATGGCTAACAACTGGCCATCATGGCTAACAACTAGCCAGCAGATTTCTGCCTGTGAACATTTGTTATCAAATATTCAAGAGAACTTTTAGAGAATAAGCTTTGGAGCCACACCATATCATCCCTGAGACAAAGGCAGCAGATGGAGACTCCACAAGAAGCAGAGGATGTCCTACCCTCTTGCCACCAGGCCAAAGGAGGGGACCTAAGTGACCGTGCGGAATGAAAGCAGGTCCCTGCTCAGGGCGGCAGGTGAATTCCCTCCAGGCCTCCC
>NW_010297583.1:2185-6901 GCF_000700745.2 Antrostomus carolinensis | reverse complement strand
GCTCGGTTTGTTCGCAGGAGGAGGAGGAGGAGGAGAGGGGGATAAAACGCGTCCTGTCTAAATATTAGTTTAAGAAACGGAAGGATCTAGAGGATCTGTCTGCATCTGCAACCCCGTCACCTTCTCCCAGCTCCAAGCCGCCAGCTCTCGGCCGAGCTGCCACCATCATCCATCCCACGGGGATTTTCACAGGGGCTGGGGGGAGAATTTCACCCCAACCTCAAGGGAGGGAATTTCTCACTCTTGCTGTGGTCCGGCCGAAAGATTCTTTTTTTTTTTTTTCTTAAAAAAAAACCCAAAACAAAAGCCACCCTAGACCTCAGATGTCTTTATTGCACATATATGGTCGCTTTGTAGCCAGCACTGATTTAAATCCCGTCGTGGCTTCGGGACTCAGTCCACAATTAGGTGCTGGGTGCAGGACGTGGTTTATCCCAGTGGGAGAAGGGACTGACGGCTGTCGGAAGCAGCGTGTGAGTCCTGGATGTGGGCTGGAGTCCCAGGTCTTAAGCTGGGATCATCTGTGGATCCCAAATTCAGGCTCCTGTGTTGGTGGGTGCTCCTGGATTTAATGGCAGAAGTGGCTGAGGGGCTGCAGAGAAATCGAGCAGGGAAGGGGGAGTCTCTGTGCAAGATTTGACGAGGTTTGAGCACTGGTTTTTGGCTTTTTAGCTGCTGGTTTTAACTGGGCCTCTGATTCAGACCCAAATCTACTTCGGGTTGCAGAGCAGAACCAGTGATGCTGCTCCTGAGATCTGCCCTGGGCTGGGGCATTGTCCTGCCGTGAGCATCCTCGGTGTCACCTCACCCCTGCCCGCCTCAGGCTGCAGATCATCCTGCCTCTCCATCCCCAGCAGGTCCAGGGTTGGGATTTGGGGGGAAATGAGACTTTCCTACATTTCTCCATCTCAAGTTTTTAAATCGTGCTGGATCTCCCAGTGCTTGCTCAGTCCTGGTCCAGCTCGTGTCTTGCCTGGAGGAAGGAGCAGGGAGGATGCAGCACATCCCGGTGCCGGCTGCAGGGACCCGCAGATGCTGGGCTGTCCCTCCCGCTTTGCGGTCGGTCTGTGCGTGATCCCAGCAGGATGCAGCCCCAGGACCAAAGTTCCTCCTGGGCTGCATGGCTACTGGATTTACAAGGGCAAGGGGAGAGCTCAGCACCTTCCAGGCCTCCTGGCATCCAACCCCCAGGCTGTAAATAAGAGGAGCTGGTCCAGTCTGCTGTGACACAACTGGGGGGGACATGTAGGTCCTGGCACTGCTCTGGTGTCCCATCTCCATGGGAGGTGGGCACCCCTGGGTGCCTGTGCTGATGGAGGGCTGGGTGGTGCTGGGTGCTGGAGCAGACCTGGCTGTGGCTGCACTGGGTGCCCTCCCACGGCACAGCCGTGAATCACAGCTCTCCACTGGAATCACAGCTCGCCACTGGAATCGAAGGTCCCCACTCGGCCATCCCCCTGCTCTCCCCTTCCTGGGGTTGCTGATGGGCTGTTCTTCTACAGCTGTGCCAGGCTGAGGGGCTCCAGGCCATGCTTTTGAGGTTGTTTTCCACTTTGGGGGGACTATTAAGGTGATTTTCCACTTTTGGGGCACTATTAAGGTGATTTTCCACCTCTGGGAGACTATGAAGGTTGATTTCTACTTTTGGGGGACTGTGAAGGTTGATTTCCACCTTTGAGGGACCACAAGGAAGGATATAAGATTCTCAGTATCTACTTTTTGAGGTCGAGGTACCTCTGATATGGCCCTAAACACAGCACAGCTGAAACAAGTGTCACCTTGGCTGTCCCCAGCGTGGTGTGCACACTGGTGCGGTGGCATTCAACACACAGGGTGGGCAGCTTCCCATGCAGGAGGGCCTCATCCTGTGCCATGCTGAGCAAGGGTGAACTTGTGGGGGGAGGGGAGGGTCACAAAGAGCCATCAGCTGCCTGTTGCTGCCAACCCCTTCCTACAGAGACCTCCCAACAGCACTGAGCCCCAGCAGAGAGGGGGATGCAGACAGGAGGGGGGTCCAGGACCCCGTGTGGGTGCCCATCCCAGCAGATGCAGTAGCCCAGCTCAGGACCAGTGTGTATTTTACTGGTGTGGGTTTGTTATTTTTTTTTCCCCTGGTGCTGCAGGCGATTTCATTGCTGGTCTAAGCTAAAGCACGTGTGCACCATCCCGCTCCCAGGACCCTCGCTCAGCCCAGCTGGGCCAGCAGCATGAGCTCCCGCTCCGGTGGCTCCTGGGGCTCAGCGTGTGTGAGGAGGGGATGAAGAGCCGGGTACCATCCTGCTCCTCCACTCCCACCATGCCAGGGATCACATCCCACGGGTGCTGCTGCAGCGATGCAGCCATGGGGCAAACAGGTCCCTTGGTCAGAGTGATCCATCTGCTCCAGCTCCATTAACTGGTCAGACTGGAGAAATCCCACCCAATCCAACTTTTTCTAGGATTCAACCAGTTTGGTGCAATCTTTCCCCATTAAACTTGGAAGAGAAGAAGAGGAACCCAGACTTGCTCCCTCCTGGGTCATACCAGGCGTGGTGTCGAGATGCTCTCGTGTGAAGGAGCATCCTGAGAGCATCGGAGTGAAGCAACCCCCCCTCTGCGATCGCCCTGGGAAGGGAAATGCCACGAGCAGTTTCGTTCCCATTACTTCTTTGTCACGAAACCCGAAACGGTCTCACTTTGTAACGCAACATCCAAACCAGCTAAATTGAAACAATCTCTTTGCCACCGCGTTGTTCTCCAACGATGACAAGAAAGCCTTTCCTTCCGCAGCTGTTCCAGGGCTGTGTCGCCAGCATGTCAGGCCTCTAATAAGAAATGTCAGTCGCATCAACACTAATTTTCCTGAAGTGTTTTGATTTGGATGGAACCACATTTGGTTTTCCAGCCTTGACGCAGCAGGAGATGTCCCAGGAGGGGGAGTTCCTCCTTTACCATCACTCCCAAGCTGTGATAATCCAAGGCAGGAATTACATTTTGCTTTATTTCTGCAATTTTTTATAATTTATTTGCAGCACAGGGACCTGGCTGTGTGATGCTTGGGACAGGGTGAGAAATCCCATCCGTGAGCTCTCCTGATGTTGAGCAAGGAGATTGTTTGTGGTTTGTGGGGTTTGCTGTAATGGGGCTCTGGGTTTAGGGAGCCCTTTGATTTCATCTTGGCTTTTTCCAGGCAGTGATGAAGCGGGGAGGTGATGATAAGACCACCCCAAACCTTTCCCAGGGAGAAAAATGTGTCCTCAAAAATGAACACCAATTTTCGAAGCCTATTTAAAGCATCCAGGCTTTTGGGGATGGATAGAGCACACGACCGTTACTGGGGGGCTGGGGAGGGCTGGCAGCCCCCCACCCTTGCCATCTGCAGACCATGACAGTGACAAACACATTTTGGTCGAGTCTTGGGGGTGACAACCGCCTTCTCCTCATCTTTGCCATCTCTGGCTCTTGCTCGTGGTGGCAGAGCTGTTTGTAGAAGCGCTGAGTGGTCACATCACTGACCAGCCCCTGGGCTCCTGCGCGGGTCGTGGTGGCTTTTTTGCCTCTAATAATGTTGGTTTTGGCTGCTCTGACGGGGCTGGCTGGGAGCACGGGGTGTATTTATTGTTGGCTGTTGTTGCTCCCTGATCATCAGGGCTGTTGGACTTGGTGATGGCTGCTGGTGGCCAAAGACCTCTTGGCACCATAAAATGGGATAGAACCCTCAGTCCTGCTGCCCCGGGCAGCCTCGTGCTGCATTCCCAGAGCAGAGCAGCATCAGCTCATCCCTGTACCACTGACCACAGAGCTGCAAAGCAAAGTCCTGAATCCCTGTGGGGTCCATCCCAGTGGCCGTGGCCCCCGAGCAGCTCTGGGCTGCAGCCAGCAGAGCTGTGCCAGGAGGAATGGGCAGGGGATGGTCCCTGGAGAAGCCTTTTGGGTTTTCCCTGGGATTTTTTCTCTCTGCTGCCTTCTCCATAACAGGTAGGGATGCAACATGGGGGACCAAAACCAGCCAAAACCTTGGGTATGAACCAAAACATCTTCATCCCCTTGAGCAGGTGCTGCATCCCACCCGGGGACACCAGTCCTGTCCCTCCAGGGTGTCCCCAAGGAAAGGCTCGCCGCTGATTTAACAGGGCAGCTGCTGTCTTCATTAAGTGCTGCTGGCTGATTAAGAGCACATTTCTGAGGCTTAGCAGCTCCACGGAGCCATCTGGGAGGGACGGTGCCAGTGATGGAACCACCACATGTGGCAGGAGGACACTGAGCCGTGGGCTGGGTGCTGGTTGCATCACCTCACTGCCTCAAACTAGAGGTGACACGTCTGTTTAGTGCCCTAAATTTAGGGGGGGCAGAGGAGAGGCTGGAAGGACCCAGCCAGGATTTGGGTGTCACAAGCACTCTGAGCAGGGGTGGAGGGAGGATGTGTAGGCATGAAGGGATGGTGATGTCCAGCTGCACCCCAGCAAAGCATTGCTTGTGGTAAGATCTCCACAGCAGAGGAGTGATGGGGAGGAGGAGGAGGGGATCTGTCTCCAGGAGCAGATCTTAGGATGATTCTTCTTTTCCATCCCCAAGTACTGGCACAGGAGCTGCGGTGGGATGGACTATGCTGACCATGGGTGATGGAGGAGAGGTGGCATCGGGGCTTGTCGATGGGACGGGGATGATGGCAGGACAGGGATGATGGATGATGGCGGGATGGGGATGATGGCGGGATGGGGATGATGGCGGGATGGG
>NW_010297583.1:1493-2141 GCF_000700745.2 Antrostomus carolinensis | reverse complement strand
ATGGCAGGACGGGGATGATGGCAGGACAGGGATGATGGCAGGACGAGGATGATGGCAGGACAGGGATGATGGCAGGACGAGGGTGATGGCAGGACAGGGATGATGGATGATGGCAGGATGATGGCAGGATGATGGCAGGATGGGGATGATGGCAGGATGGGGATGATGGCAGGACGAGGATGATGGCAGGACAGGGATGATGGCAGGACGAGGGTGATGGCAGGACAGGGATGATGGATGACGGCAGGACAGGGATGACGGCAGGACAGGGATGACAGCAGGATGGGATGACAGTGAGGCGTAGGGCTTGACTGCACCTGCTGGCTCCATTCCTGCAGGCAGCTGTCAAGGAGATGCACAACCATCCATCTCCTTGCTGGAGTTCCTCCTCCAGCCGCGCCGTTCTCTTCCAGCAGCACTTTCTCTCTTTAATATCCCGTTGTTCCGAGCAGCGTTGGTGGGTCCCACTGCAGTAAAGGTGGGAAAGGTGGAAAATTGGCAGAAAAGGGGCAGATTGTCACTGCTGGTGTCACCCTGTGGTCCTGCACTCACCTCGCTGCTGTGTCCTGCGCAGGAGCACGGACGGGATGGGGGCGATTCCGATTGTACGGAATGTTTTACGGCAGGACAGAGCCCGGCACACGGGCC
>NW_010297583.1:944-1461 GCF_000700745.2 Antrostomus carolinensis | reverse complement strand
GTTTTATGGCAGCACAGAGCCCGGCACACGGTCAGCTGGGGACAGAAAAAATGATCCTGATCTCTTCTCCACAAGCTCAATTGGATCCGATGTGGAGCTGCAGGAGATGGGCAGGAAGGGCAGTGCCTCCACAGCTCTCCCAGGGATCCTCTCCCTGGGATCACTCTGGAGTGATCAGAGGGCTCAGAGGGAAAAATTTTGCTGTTTTGGAAGTTGTGTTGCTCTTCTGTGTGGAAAACCTCTGGTCCCTGAGGGCTTCCCAACCAGGTTTTCCCCACAGCAACAGGAAAGCTCAGGGGACTTGTCCTTCTGCATCGGCACGATGCTGTGCCACCGTATCAGCATCTCTGGCTGATCAGTGACCTGCTGGTGTCTGGAGACCCTCCAGCTATCCCCATCATCTCCAGCCTCCTTTATCATAGAATCATAGAGACATAGAATGGTTTGGGTTGGAAGGGACCTTAAAGCTCCTCCAGTCCCAACCCCCCTGCCAGCAGCAGGGACACCTTCCACTAGA
>NW_010297583.1:0-583 GCF_000700745.2 Antrostomus carolinensis | reverse complement strand
TCTCAGCCTGTCCTCACAGCAGAGCTGCTCCAGCCCTTGCATCATCCTCCTGGCCTCCTCTGGACTGGCTCCAGTAGGTCCATGTCCTTCTGCTGTTGTTGGCCCCAGAACTGGACACAGCACTGCAGGTGGGGTCTCAGGAGCGCATCTCCCAGTTTTGAATTTCTTCCACCCAAAATCTCCATCCCCTGCCCACGGCTGTTGCTGTCACGGGAGGAATTGTCTCATTTTTTCACCCTGGAGCAGCACTAAGTGGTTCAAGATGTCGGCGGTTGCTGCTGGAGTCGGACAGTAAATGCTAATGGGATGTTAATCTGTGCACCGTCCAAAACCCACTGGAAGGGTTTAGTGCAAATTGGATTTGCAAACCTCTCTCGGGTCTCTCTGCCCTCAGCGAAGCGCTGTAATCCCCGGTGAGCGCCTTGACCAGCCGGCTCCTTCTGTGCAAAAAAAAAAGAAATTCAATATATAGAGGGAAAAGGAAGATACAGGGAATTTCCCACTGCCAGGGTGGAGGTGACATCGGTGTCACCTGCACTTCTCAGTGGGGATGCTTGAGAGGTGGGCCAATGCTAACCTCATG
>NW_010297582.1:11806-23077 GCF_000700745.2 Antrostomus carolinensis | reverse complement strand
AAAAAAAAAGTGGATAGAAGCTGTTCACTTGAGTTGTGAATAATGTATATACAAATTGTGAATAATGTATGTACAAATAACAAATTATGTATACACAGTGTGACTTACTTGGCATAGGCTTTCTCTAGTAAGGCACTCCAAAATTCATTGTGCTCAGCTGAGTGCAAGAAAACCAACCGTCCATTGAAGGTAGGTAATCGGTCATCAATCACGACATCCACCCACTCGTTGTGCTGCCAGAACTATTTAGAAAGGATGGGGCATGAGTTTGCTGGCAGAGTGTCATTTCCTGAGTGTAGGACTCTGGTGTCACAGCACTTCTAATTGTAAGTTAGTGACAATCATAGACTTGATTAGAAGTTACATGTAAATCATATGTTCCCACTATATTATGCTAGGCTGCTCTGAAGGAAGGGTAATCTATCTTAAGAAAAGACTAAGACTAAAAGTGTAGAGCTGTACTGTAGCTCTTTGTCTGGATAATGTCACTCATGTAGCTACATAAGTGGTCACCACATGATTCAAGACACCTTTAAGACACACATGTATTCCAGATCCTAGCCCAGCTTCTTTAAGGCCTTATATCCCAAGTGGGGTTTGTGTGCACAGGAAAATGTGAAATTATTTCTAAAGCCATATATCTCTTCACAGAGCAGAGTGGCTATGTGCATGTCTGTGAGAGGCTGATGTAGCCCTCTAGGTTGTTTCTTAAACCACAAACAACAGCGTAAGCTCAGCAATCCCTGTTTTTTCAATGTCTCCTCTACAATAACCAGCAACCCCACTGCAAAATAGACCATGATCTGTAATGACAGAAATGTGTTCATGCTGTGCCAGGTGTTCATCTTACCTGGAAGTGAAATATTCCAGCATAGTCTGGGCCAAAATTTTGATCCAGTGGCACCACTCTCGATAGTGTTTTTTCATTCAATGTGAGAGAAGCTATGGCTGCTAATAGCCAGCAGTCACCTGTGAATTGAGAAGGGGGAAAAAAAATCCACATTTTCTTCCCTTCAAGAGGAGAAGAAGATGATATAGAGGCCGGAGAAGATGCTACGGCAGTTAGCTGCTACCCCTCTTGAAATCCAAAAGACAGCCCGTGTGTCCCTAGGAAGCGTGTCCCTGCCTGGCCAGGGCAGACTGAGCTGCAGTTTGGAGGTGCTGGCAGACGAAAGGATCCCTTGGGCTCACAGTACCCTCATGTGGAGATCCTTCCCTGATCTTGAATCCCACTGTGCCAGGATGGTCCCTTGCATGGATGGGAGGATGCTACCAAAGAGGCAGCTGTGAGCAATGTGAGCATGGGCAGTACCTCCAGCTTCACTGCTCCCACCAGTTCAGGAGGGATGACATCCCTTCACCTGTGAGGATATTCCGGCTGCTCCTTACAGCGTGGAGCAGCAACCACCCAAGGGAGATCACTCACCAAGGTCCCCTTGGCAAATGTCAGTTCTCGTGGCTCCTCCAAGGATAAACTTGGGGTCTTTGACAATGTCCTGCGAGAATGAGAGAGAGACACAGAAACTACCTAGAATGTGCCAGGAAAATGGCACCATCACTCTGAGCCCAGATGTGCAGCACGGTCTGTGTCACGTGAGCTATATTATCCTGCAGCAGTGTAGTCACTACAAAAAAAATTGTGGGGAATCCTAACTACAGTGTAGATCAATTAAAGAATCACCTCTCCTCATGTTTTTTAAATTAGTTGTCTGCTAATAAAAGTCTGGCATTCTTTATTCATCTGTAGGCAATTGTTAAAATATCATAGCACAACCTATTCCAGAATCTTGACATTAGGCTATAACCCTGGTTAATGGGCTTTTTTGTTTTTTTGTTTGTTTTCCTGAAATGGCTGGGAAAACTAACATTGGCAATTTACTTTTAAATACACTATTAAGCCTTTTATTTACTTGCACATAATACCTAGAACATACAGTGACTGACAACCATGAGACCACTTCCTCCTCAAATAAGCAAACAACAAAGGTAGACTCCAGCCTTGTTTGTTTTACAGAGTTAATTTTTAGGAGGAGCTGAAACTACCCACCCTTGTGTGCTCAGAGGTCTGAGGGGCTGGTGCACCACAGCTAGATAGAAAAATTACAGTGGTAAACCAATAAATGTGGCAGGAATTCCCCTCTCCCCTTTCCCATAAACTGCAAATTGAATTTAATTGATTGAACTGAATAGAAAAGGGAGGAAGAGGCTATGTAATATATTACTAGGGTAACATGCCTGTAGTTAATCAGGCTGCCCTGATATGTTATTGCAGACCCTATGGCACGAAGCAGACCCTCCCACCCAAGTGGCAGAAGGCAGAAAAATAAAGGTGGGGGGGGGAATAGAAGAACACATTAACTAATTTAACCCCTGCATTTGCTTAGAAGGAAACTGAGCTGATTTTCATTCATACCACTGCATTTTGTGAGGCCATCAGGGCAGGATATTGATAGTTTTGTTCAGCTTCCTGTACTTATTGCTGAAGCATCTACTGCTGGCCACTGCTGGAGCCAGGACACTCTCCCCAGAGAATCAGCACTGCTCCTGTAGAGCTCACCCTTCAGAGGCAATATTCAGGAGGAAGCTGGTTTATGTATTTTTTATTTGCCTTTGCTGGGGAGGAGGTGGTGACCAGGTTATGCATCAGCCACAGGTGTCCTGGGCAGCATGTCGTGTCCCCAGTGTGTAGAGCAAAGGGAAATCAAACAGCAGCTCCTCCTCACCTCACCCACCTGCTTGTTAAATACACTCAGTCTGGCTGGGACTGGATGTGAACAATAAAAAACACAGCTCATTGCCTTTAGACATAAATATAACAATGGCTGATAAAGTAGCTGGTCTTTAATAACATGCCTTGTTTTAGCATCATTGCTCCTGGGGAACATAATTCTCATGGCAAGAACTGTATTTAGCTGTTACCAAGAAACCATGCTTTAGCAAAAGACATGATAAAAATCCTTTCCACTGACATGGGTCTGAATATTAGATTCATGGCTCATTGCTTACTACACAGTTCTACAGCTGACATATGGAAAAATATTTTCAGTATCTCCTATGTCTAGAGCAAACAAAATAATTTTAAAAAAATCAATAAAAAGGAATTGAAAGGATTTTAACTGGACCTGTGCCACATTCTCTGCTGCACAAAAGAAAACCACACTCAACAGTTTTTGAGTGGATGTTGAAAACATAATATTAATTTTAAAGGGATTTTTAGACTGGATGCTATAATAATGTGTATCAGAGCTTTCAGCAGAGCTGGATCCTGCATTCACACACAGCATACAGTAATTCAAGGATTCACCTGCACAAGGAGATTGTCTAGAAGTAGAGACATGCAATCCTCAAAGAGATGAAACAGGGTGACCTGTGAGTCTCCTGATGCTACACCAAAGCTGTGTTTCTTAAGACTCAAAGGAAAGCAAAGTGCATCCCCTGTGCCTGTCTCACATTGGTAGAGGGGGTACATGGAGACCTAAGAAAGGCTGAAGGTGGGGCTGTTTATGTGGCCTTATTTCTGTGATGACTTTTTTCTGCCTGATTCCAGCATACAGTAGCTGTCATACCAGTTGCCAGTGGCTGTTCATATTAGGAAAATTTCCTTCTTACTTCCTCTTGTAAACCATAGATTAATTTGGCATTGGTAAAACACATTTGTCTTTCCTTTTTTTTTTTCTTTTTCTTTTTTCTTCTTTTTTCATTCTTCAGCTCACCTAACTTTCCCAGACACTGAGCTGCTGAATTTATCCGGGACTAAAGGGAAAGGGAAAGGGAAAGGGAAAGGAAAGGAAAGGAAAGGAAAGGAAAGGAAAGGAAAGGAAAGGAAAGGAAAGGAAAGGAAAGGAAAGGAAAGGAAAGGAAAGGAAAGGAAATACAATGAGAAAAGGGTCTTCTGTTCTTCAGATTATTCTAAAATTTTAATAAGATACAGTTTCAGATTGCTAAACAAAATAGCTAAATAGCTTTATTTCTTGCTGTGCAGCTCATAAAAGTTCACCTTTTTGCATGGTGGGAATTGGAGTGTAAAGGCAGATTCCATTTCAGGTAACTTACTCATCCTGGAAATGTTTCCAGTTCAGCGTACAAAGATCCTGAAGAAGACTGTGACAACTACAATAGACAGACTGCTCTCTGCTGTCCCTGGGTACCACACACAAGAACACACAAGCTCTCAGCTGCTCCTGGTCACACTTTACAGCAAAGTTTAACTATTGTTATGCCCCAGATGGGTGGGAAAAAAAAAAAAAAAGACAAACAGCAGGCCAAAAGAAAACCATTCTTTCTGATTTAGTGTTGCAGGTACTTGCATTTTTGATGCCCCACAGCACTCCAGAGCCACTGCACCAAAAGCATCTCAGCCCCCCAGCCCCATCCTGTGCCTGGGGACAGCTCCACAGCCCTCCTGGGTTTTAGGGCAGGGGCAGGCAAGGCTGGCAGCAGTGCCTGCAGGGGCTGCACTTATCATGTGCAGTGATCTCCTATTTTTTTATAGCTGTAAGTTGTCCAGGAGTTACAGTGTTAATTCTGCTCTGCACTACACCAGCTGATGCTGAAACATTTGAATACTTGTCATTGTGGATTACGTTAAGCCAAAATTTAAACCCATCTTTAAGCCTATTTTTTTTCTTCTCTCTCTTGGTATCACTATTGCCAAAGGAAAGTTTTCTATGAAAGGACAAGCTTTCAGATTATGAAGAAAAAGAGAAAAAACATCACTCATCAGCAAAGAAGTGAAATGTAACCACAAATTTTCTTTGGCTATTAGTTACAGAGTTAAGTGGGGAGAAGGAACCTGGAGTGATGTTGGGTTTGTGATCTGAGAGCATGCGACTAGTGAAGCTTCAGGCTCTTGCTGTGTTATTAATGATTGTTATGCAAGACACATTAAGAGATACTCATCAAGCCCTTGGCTACTGCTGAATGGCTCAGTAGCCATGGCATGAGTTTGTAATCTCTCAGTGTTTCATGATGGAAGTGAGCAAATAAGTATAGGAGTTTCTAAAAGTTAAAAGGCTTGAATTTTTAAAGTTTAACCTTAATTATGAATTTCTTACACTAATGATACTTGATTTTTACATACTTAGAACATCATCATAATGTATTTTACTCTTAATTTCTTGCATATCCTCTTATTTTCATCTTAACATTGATTTTATTTGGCAATAATGTAGGAGAGAAGGCTGGTTACCAGTTGTTTATGCATTTTCATAAACATACATGCATAATGTGTTACTATACAATGAGCTGCATCTAAAAAATGGGGTGAACCCTTCCAGGGCTCTCATCCCACAGATTGAGCCTCTTTGTGGGTGACATCCCGACCCTGCAGCGCTGCCCCTGAGGTGGGAAGCATTTCCCTCACACTTCGCCTCCAGGACACCCTGAACACGCCACACGTTTGGTGCCACCCCCAAGTACAGCGATATCTGTCTGACTTTTGGCAGAATGAAAGGAGAGAAAGGCTCACCCTCCTCTGCCCAACACCATACTCACCGTGGGCCTCTTCCAGACGAAGGGAATAGGTGGTGTTTCACTGAAGAAGAGAGAGGAGTTGCAGGCAGGGAAGTCAGGGTCCTCAAAGAGAACCCCCCTGCGCAGGCACTCCTGCTTCAGCTCCTCATAGGGCTTCC
The DNA here is from genome assembly GCF_000700745.2 of Antrostomus carolinensis. Taxonomy (NCBI): domain Eukaryota; kingdom Metazoa; phylum Chordata; class Aves; order Caprimulgiformes; family Caprimulgidae; genus Antrostomus; species Antrostomus carolinensis. The sequence continues at coordinate 17,447 of NW_010297582.1, read as the reverse complement.
CCGAGCCCTGGGCGGGACGCGCGGTCCTGGGCAGTGCAGGTGACCTCGGCTTCGAGTCCTGGTACAGGTAGGGCATGGCTGCCTCCCGCCTGCCAGACAGAGATCCCGGGAGCCGAGGCTTAGCAGATGTGGGGAGCAGAAGGAAGGAGAGGAACGGGAGGAAAAAGAAGAGGGAGCACAAATACCTCTAGTGCCTTGCAAAGGAAAAGGGGGAGGAAAGGAGCGTGCTGTGGGGAAGCCGGTGGTGTTCTCCAGCCCTCCTCTGTCACACCTCCTTGGACCGCAGTGTGAGACCGACCTCCTGGCTGCTCCGAACAGCAGCAGAGACCAACGCCCTGAAAGCAAACAGGGAAGGAAAGTAGTCAGTCCTGGTCACGCCAGCCACTCAGCCGGGAGCTGGAGCACCGGGCGGGGAAGGGTGTGAGCAGGACCTGGTGCCACTCACCGGCAGGCACTGGCCAGGCAGAAGGTTGCCACCAGACCAGGGATGACTTTGAGGTACACAGCACCCAGCCAGAACCCTCCATCATGTGGTGGTGAGCCCTGGGAGGGAAACCAGAGGTTCATGGTGGGGTGTCACCACTGTTTGTCACAGGTGGGAGAGCAGCACAGCATGGCTGGCAGTGGGGCCATCCCAGCAGGCAGGTGTTGTCCTCATCAGATGACAGGCAGGAGGGAGAGCAGGACTGAGAGGTGGCCAGGGGCTGGGCCACTCTGCTGGGGGGTCTGGCTACCAAGCAAGGGCTAGGTGTGCACAGGAAGGGTGGTGGTTGCTAATGGGGAGGGCTCATACCAGGACAGGTACCGAGCAGCAGGGCAAACTCAGGGAAAGTGCCAGACAATGTTACCCTGAGGAGAGATTTCCATGGGCTGTGCATTGAAGGAGATATGTGTGCATTGTAACATGGCATTTAGAAAAACAACCAAACAACATAGGTACTTGCCACTGATTTCCAGGTTTCATGACCTTGTTTGTCTATTGCTGTGCTTCTTCTGCTACCCAGCGTTTACCTGCAGCATCGTATCTCGTGTTGGACTTTAAAACACAGTGCTGGAGAGGATGCCAGTCAACGCGCCATGGATACCCCGAAGGAATAATGGCAAGGCTCAGAGCCGGGTGGGCATGGATATTCCTCTCCACTTGGCAAGTGAAGAGATGCCACCCTCTTGGAACAAATTACAGTTCCTGTAATACAAAACACAGCCCTGAGTACAAACAGCCTTCAACCTCCCTTGGCTTTAATTGGCCCTTTGGTGGACCAGTTGAACTTGCTGCCAAGAGATGATTTATGGAGAGCAATTAGGTGAAACAGAATTAGTTCCTTTCTGTTCCACTATTTTTCATAGCAGTGCTGTGAGGAAGCTTTCTTTTCCAGAGCATATATTCCCATGTTTATTCCCCAGAATTGCATCCATTGTTGATGTCTGCAGGCTCCCTGCTGAGACCAAACTCCCATTGTCCAAACGTATGGATGCTGTCCAAATGTGTGAGAAGAGGCAAGCCTGGTGCCCCAAACATGGCTGTCATTTGACCGAACTTTAGGTCTGCAGAATAGAATCCAAACTACTCACCTCGGCTTTTTCTACAGGCAGTGCTGAACATCTGCACCTCCAGAAAGTGATTCACTCTGTACCCATCCATAAGATCCCACTGGAGATGACTGTGTCTTTCATTTGCCTGTAAACAGACTCTCATGGACTAGCTTAGGGTAAACGCCCCGCTTTTAAATGTGGATAGTCAAGTGAGAGGGATCCCAGATAGGGGTGTAAGGCAGGTGAAAGGCATTTAAGTGCCGACAAGAGCCCAGGGACACAACGTATCCAACATCCCACATTCAGCAAGTGTCAAAACCAGGAACTTTATCCATAACACTTCTGTGTGGGACAAAGCATGTTGTCATACACCAGACTAACACGCTGACTGAGGAAGGAGATGTTCAGCGTCCTAGACATTCAGCCTCTACACCTGCTATGGCTCAAGGAGAGTAACCATATTGCTTCAGGGAATTTCTGCTTTTCAGAGTTCAGTTGCATACAAAAACATGTGGGCTGAACTCTGTGGATGCTCGTCCTGCTGTTGGGGAATTCATGCAGTTTCTCTCCTATGTGAACACTCTCTGGTGTGTAATAACAGACATTTTCACACTGCAGCCTTTCTCCCAGAGGGCAGGGACAGCCTTTCCCTCTCCTCACCCTGCTGCTTCATGTTGTGGCACTGCAGGGAAACTTCATGCCTCTGAGATCTCAGCCTTGGTGTCAAGGCACAGAAAGTGCCCAGGAGAGATGGTGCCTAGGAAGGGCAGGTGGAAGAAAGAGAGGAATGAGCAACAAATGCTAATAAAATGTCTCAGTTCTCATTAAAATACAACACTTTGCCAGTCACATGTTAAGAATCATGGGCTCATCTCTGAGGCTCTCTGGCCTGCCAGGACAGAAACCCACAGGCATACCTATCACTTACGTACCTACCCCACTGAAGTGTTTTACTAGGAAAGAGACTTCAAGCAGTTTTGCTCTTTCACCAGGAAATCCCCTTTTGAAAGCAGTGATAAGAGTGTTTCTCCCCTAAGATGACTCTTGTTATTGCTGTCACTTGGTGCTCCCCATGGATACTCAGTGGCTGTTGTAGGTGGGAGGAAAGTGAAATGCAGGTATTGTGATGCTCTGTTATGGACAGACACCAGCAACATGTTGCTACTAGCTCAGGAGACCAGTAGGCAGGATTTGAACCACTGACCTAGGATGGCTTTGCTCCTTAGATGGGCTGGTCCACTGAGTAAAAGCAGGATAGATTTTAATACTCTCTGAACGGTGGGTGAACACAGATGGTAAGAGGCTGCGACACCAGGCTGTGTACATTTTCATTTGGAACGTCGTTGCAACAGACATATTGTGACATTAAAGCAATACAACACAGCCTTGAGTAATAAAGTCCTTCCTCCACAATTACACTGTCTCAGAAACAGTAGATTTCCAGTCCACTGGGCTTCTCCTAGCAGGGGTGATAAGGTAGGTCTGTCCTTGGTCTGTGAAGCGAGTGCCTGCCAGGGTGTGAAGGTGCTGCCAGCTGAGAGATAGGTGTCAGGTCAAATGAGGTTAATTCCCAACAAGCCACCTCTGGAAACCATTAAGCTCCTGCAGTCTGCAGACATCTCTCTACAAGCCGCATGACCAGGCAAGATTTCAAGGTGACGGTGAGCAGCACGAGCAATGCACAGGCTGGCAACATATGTTAGAGCTGAACACTGTTTTCTTCCAGGTACCATCATTAAATACCTCTTCCTGAAACACCAGGAGTTTTATCTGTTGCCTTCAGCCGTGGCTCCAAAGCCCACAGCGAGTGTGAACACGAGTGCAATTGCAGCATCGCCCTCCTGCCTAGCAACACTGCTCATCCCATGGCATTCACAGAGGGGGCTGGGTGTGCGTTGCGCTGAAGAAGCGGTGGCTCTGGCAGAGGGCAAGCATCCTCTGCCAAGAGCAGAGCCACAGGCATACCTAATGCTGATAGGAACAGGAGCAGAGTAATTTCTTTAATTTCTTTTTCTATCATCAATACTAGTGCATCAGACTTCCTTGGATGTTCTTGCTTTCATCAAGAAGGCAGAAAGTCTGATTTGGTTTTCTGTGTCTTTAACTTCTTTTTAGCTGAGAGACTCTTATTCTTTCTCTCTCCAGCTGTAATTCATGGAGTAGAAGGTGACATAAAGGGAACTCAAAAGGCCTGATGTAGGAAATTATGATTTCCACTTCTCCTTGGCCTCCTTGCTTAGCATCATGCTACAGCTCTGACTTTCAGCCCTCTCTGTTCAGCATCTGGCATGTGCTTTTGAGTCCCACTTATGTAATTCCTTCCTCATTAACATCAGATGGACCCTGGTCATTCAGGATTTAAAGTCGGTTATTCAAAGGACAGCAACCTGATTAAGTCTTTCATAACCTTGTTGTCATTAAACCTCATGCCCTGTCATCAGTTTAACATTGGAGGGTTTATCCATGGCCTTTGACCTGACTGATCCCACGTTCTCTGGAGCTTGTTGCCTGCTGGCTAAGCCCCTTCAGTGTCATCTGACCTTCTCTAAGGGACTGTTTTAGGCTAGGTGGTTTCATTTTGTGCTCTTTCTCCAGGAGTTTGAGAGACATGACTGGTTTTGTCTTGGTCCCTTTATAGCTCCTTTATATTTGTGAAGATTTAAGGGTAGATGTTATTATGTGGGCTGAGGTATTATCTGTGAAGCTCAGCAGCTCTCTGTCCTTCCTTCCTCCTCTGAATTTGTATGAAGTTATATAAAACATTTTTGTTCTGTCTCTGAGATTAGTCTCATTTCACACTCCTTGGCACCCTCTGAACTTTGCATTGATTTGAATCCAAATGCCACAGTCATGGTCACATGAAACCATCCCGTTTCTTATACTTTCCATTACTTTGGCTCAATGCAGAGCGTGGACTTTTGCCCGGTGGTTTGCAGCCTGGCATGGTTTGCACATGCTCCTACACACGTCTCCACTAACTGGGGACATGTTATATTGCTCTAACAACAGCTGAGACCAGATGAAATTGAGCCCAGCTTGGGACTGTTTTTTTAAGGACTTTTCCTTCAGCTTCCAGAAATAAGGCAATACATGCTTTTCCTGGCATTTCCAGGGTTTGCTATAGAGGGGCTGGAGCATCCTTCTCTCCCTCGTTTCCAGAGGCAGAAGTGAGGTGGAGGTGAGAAAGGTCATACAGGGCTTGATCTGTGCTCACACCACCTGCAGCTTTGCCATCGCTGCCCACTGCCATGCCTGGCTATGAAATGCTGATATGGGCCAGATATGCTGCAGGGACGAAAGGAGGTGGGTGCTGAGTCGGGGTGACCTCCTGGGGCAGCTCCCCCACCATAGCCCACCTTGCCCAGGTTACCCTGATGCTTATGGCACCCAACGGCTGGGAGGCAGCCCTGTTCTGCCTGTCCCCTTTTTGCTCAGCATCACCTGATGGGCTACCCCCCCATTTTGTACATCCAGGAAGAAACATGAAGCACATCTTCCTGCATGCTTTAGTAAGTAATGACAACATTATCTGTGCTGGCAGCTAAAATATTATCATTAGCCATCTAAGTGCTTTACTCAGACAAACAGGCTTGGCTTTCTGAGCTATTGTTCCAGGCTTTTGTCAGAGCTAAGCATACACCACTGCATTAATTCAATACTTTGGAGGAGAGGCCATTTCACAAACAAAACAGGGCTCTTAAGATTATTTTTAATTTTTTCCTTTAGACTGTGAAACATCAAGTGGCAGAGTGGGAGAGGAGCCAAGTTGTAGCATGTCTTCAGCCCCCTGAGTCACAGAATCACAGAATCACACAGAATCACAGAATGTTGGGGATTGGAAGGGACCTCGAAAGATCATCTAGTCCAATCCCCCTGCTGGAGCAGGAACCTAAACAATTTTACACAGGAAGGTGTCCAGGCGGGGCTTGAATGTCTCCAGAGAAGGAGACTCCACAACCAAACTGAAAAGCCTGTTCCAGTGATTTGTTACCCTCCCAGTAAAGAAGTTTTTTCTCAAGTTTAAGCAGAACCTCTTGTGTTCCAGCTCACACCCATTGCTCCTTGTCCTATCGTTGGGCATCACTGAGAAGAGCCTGGCTCCATCCTC
>NW_010297582.1:0-11754 GCF_000700745.2 Antrostomus carolinensis | reverse complement strand
TCCAAGCTAAAGAGACCCAGCTCCCTCAGCCTTTCCTCATAAGGGAGATGCTCCACTCCCTTAATCATCCTCGTGGCTCTGCGTTGGACTCTCTCAAGGAGTTCCCTGTCCCTCTTGAACTATGGGGCCCAGAACTGGACACAATATTCAAGATGCTGCCTCACCAGGGCAGAGTAGAGGGGGAGGATGTCAGAGGCAATCCTTACAGGAACTCAACTTTTCCTGGTAGAATAGCTGTAAGAGTATCCACTGATCTTTTTTTTCTGGGGAGCTTATGGTTTTTCAAAGGGTTTCATCAGTGTGTGTTTCAGCATCCTGACCGGGAGGCAATCTTAGTTCTTTTCTCACTAAGAATATCCTGGGTTGAATTTATTGTTCCTCAGCTTTATCCCTTAAGCTAAAATGTTATTTCACGTTTTTACAATTAACATTGAAAAGGTGGAAAAATAAAGCAAAAGAAAAATAAAACGAACCCAAAACTGCAGCAAACATTTAAGCCTTTGCTTAAAAATCATCCAGTAAAAACAAAAGAGCAGGAAATTCTGTTCTGCAAAAAGACTGAATTTTGCCACTTATTGAAACCCCAGAAACTTCAATTACAAGCTCTTCCCCCCTTTTTTTCCTGTAAAAAACCACCACTGGGTATAAATTTAACTTTCCCCTCCTCTTTTTTTCAGAATTATTGGTTTAACAAAGTGCAGCAAGGTAATAACATTTCCAAATGTCAGTGGCGCTGCAGGCGCGCCGGCGGCGCGCTGCGCGGTCCCTGCTGCGCTGGGAGCAGCGATGCGGAGGCGCTCCGCACGGAGGCAGCTTCGGCCAAGGAGAGAGAGAGGGATCCACAGCCATCCCTGTGGTCTGCAACTGCAAACTTTAGACCTGCGAATAGGTCCGCATGGGCATTGACACGGGAAGTCAGCTCCCGCTTCTCACTGAAGTGGCTGGAGACGGTCCTGAAAGAGGTGATGGGTCTGCACAGCAGCCTCTAGGGGAGAGAAAGACCCTGCAAGGCTCTAGCAACCTGGGCAGCCTTAACGTAACGCTGCCCAGCTCATTCTCTCTCTCTGCTTTCTTCCTTGCCATCTTTCTACCATGATCTGAAAGCAGGAGGGAGTCCAACAATTTTGCTGCCATCAGTTGTGCACCCCTCAATTTAAAGTGGATCTGAAAGCCACACCCCTATTTCAGGTTGCAAAAGGCATCTGTCCTTTTTCATACCATGGACCATTGCTGCTGCTGTCCCAGGGGAGTTGGGGTTTTGTCCCTGTAGCTGCCTGGCTGTGTGGGAGCTGCCTTTCAGTGGCTACAACTCCAGAAAATGGAAGAGTCCCATAACTCCCACAGTGGGGAAGGATCGAGTCTGTTTCTCAAGTATGAACTGCATAAGCCATATATTATTAAAACTGCTCCTTGAGTGAGGCAGGAAACCAGCACAGATGGAATAGCAGCCAAAATAGCGGAGTCCTGCTGCTTGCAACAATTTGCCCACCCAGAGAAAGAAGCTGTGGGCAGAGGAGCGGGAGGAGGGGTGGAGATGGCTTGAGGGAGGCTGGGGAGAAGATGAAGGGGAACTTGAGTTTGCATGGGGAATAGGGGTATCCCAGCTTCCAAAGGTCTTTCTATGGCTCTGATTTTAGTTTTGCTGAATAGCTGCCATTTCCAGGCTAGAAGAAAACAACTGTTGTGTGTGGTGCCCTGGGGACAATTTGTCTCAGGACCAAAAAGTACAATGAGAATTTCAAAATCCCCATAGTGCCATCAAGGATTAGCCTCCCAAGGTCTCACTTAGAAGATCCCCAGGGAGTAAACCTTCACTGAGCTTTATGCAGGAACCTTGCAATACTGAGGGGAGCAGGATGTTTGGTGGCGTAGCCTTTTGGAGCTGGATATCTCCCAGACAGTGGTCAGCCGGCTGCTTCCCTCACTCATCTTGAGGAAGAGCTTGAAGACTTCAGCGGCTGACCCAGCTGGGAAATGTTGGGGTAGTGCAAAATCCCTCCCTGATACAAAGACATTCATGAGGAGAGTATCATAAAAAGTCTATTAACTGTGGTAACAAAGCTGGTTCCAGCTCTCTGAGGCAGGCATCTCGCTGTGCAGGCACTGCTCTCCCTGCTCCTCTACCTTGCAGCTCTCACCTGAGGGATGCAGAGACAGTGTGATCAAATAGGTAACACACTAGGCTGGGCATCAAGAAACCTGGGTGCTTGACCTTGAGATGTTACCAACCTGCTGTGTGACCGAAGGTGAATCACGTCACCTCTTCCTGTCTGCTTTCCCTCTGCAGAAAGGTTTGCTCTGTCCTGGTTGCTTCGGTCTGGGATAGTCTCTCGCTCTTCACAGGCACAGCACCTGCTGCAGGGAAGGACTCAAAATCAGTTACAGGTCGCCAATATTACACTGCAAAGTATTTTGAGATTCTCAGGGTAGGAGGTTCCCTTTGCATGGACATGGTCATGCCTGTGTGTGCCCGTGCAGGCTGTGCATGGACCGTTCTTAAAACTCTATTAAAAACCACATCTTCCACTGGGAAAGAAAAAAAATTCAAAGCAATGTCTACACTTAGGGCTTGTAAACAGAAGCCATAACAAAACAAATGAAATTATAAGCTGGAACAATATGCGCTAGTGTTAATATAGGCTCATCTGGGTATTAAATCATTAGAAGAGCTCCACAAATAGGGGATCATCAGCACACAAGGAGACTGTTCCTTGAGCAGCAGAAAGAGGTTCATAGGTAGTGATGGTCCCTCCTCCATCATGGAGGGTTTATGATACAGCTGGTGTGGCAGCTGCTGAGGTAGTTGGCACAGTTGGGTACCTCTCCTACTGTGAGGAGGAAGCACCGTGTCACACGTGCCCTTTGAGGGGGGCCCCAGCTACCTGAGTCAGCTCTCTGGCCACCCACTCACCATATCCTCCAGGCTGGCATACGATGTCCCTTCACCCCAGCAAAGGGGTGGCACAGTCCTTGGGGTTTGTAGCAGCTTCATTACCAATTTTTCCATTGCTCCTCACTGACAGAACCCATGGCAGAAGTGGGATAGTCTCTCTCTTTCATCATCTGCACTTTGAATGCTATTATTGAAAAGCGCTTTTGTAATCCTCTTTACACAAAAAATTGGGCAAGCTTAGTACATCCTCTGTGCTCACCAGCTGCTTTCACAGAAAAGTAGTTCCAGCCAACAAGGGCAGAGGTGAGGTGTACAGAGAAAACATGGGGAAAATCACATGCAAACCTATTCCTTAACATAGTTTTATTAAACTGGTTAAAAAAAATAATTACTTTACAAAGCCTTTCCCCACCAGAGATAGTAAAAATGAACAAATAAAATCAGGCCCATGGCAGCTTGCCACAGTTCTCACAGAATGGGGGTAAATTGGTTTACTAATGTATAGAAACCTGCCTGACCCGTCGCCAGAGCTGTACCCCTTCTTCCCTACTTACTTACTCTGGAAAAAGGCACCGAGTACTTTGTGTGCAGCTAAAGCAAGAACAGAGCCCAAAGGTCTGGCAGGAGACAGACATATTTCAGACCTCAGTGCAGTAACTCTGCCACTGGTTAGTACAGGTACCCGGGTTAAGAGACAGAGAAAAAAAAAATGAAAATGGCTAACTAATATATAAGAGTCTACCCGCAGTTTTTGAAAACTGTTAATTTTTTCCAGGGCTTATGTTTATTTTGAAGAGATAGCAGTGGGTTCCTAAATGTGCTGCACACAGGAGCAGAGCCCAGCAACGCCATGGCTGAGGGTCAGGTTTGCTGGGTGTGATGTTTCACTGGCATAGCTCTACTGAAAGAATATTTCCAGCCTGTGCTGCAAGATGAGCCAGCATAAGCAGGCCTCACCTCAGACTGTCACAAGGTGATGACAAGCCCTTAGAGATGAACCCGAGAGCTATTCTATGGATCAAGCCAAGATTCAGACAGCCAGCTGTCTGGGGATTTCCTGAGTTAGACATCACACCTGGGCCATTGGGTTCTGCAGCCTCTGATGGCCGTGCCCTCTGTGATTTCATTTAATCTCTTTTTGTACCAGCTAAGACTTCAGGTCTCTACAGCATCCTACGCCTGTGTCTCCTGCAGCTTACATATGTGAAAGGGCCCTTCCTTTCATTTACATTTGCTGCCTGATAATTTTACTGGGAACTCACTGATTCCCGCATTGTTACAATGGATTTTTTGTTTGCCTTCATCATTTTACATTTATACTCCCCATACCAGCAGCTGCTCTTCCAAACTGAAGCTTCCTGGTCTCGGTAGGTACTTGGCTGCTCTACAAAGTTTTTCCTGTGTGTCTCACAAACAGTGGTCCTTCTACCATCATGACTGCCTGCCACTCCTGGGGCAACCACTGCACCAGCCAATGAAGCGATATTCCCTGTGTCCCTTTTGTCAGATCCTCCCATATGGGCATCATCTTTTTCCTTTCCTTTCTATCCTTTTCTCTGTTTGCCTTCTCTGTTGGGTGCCTTGTCCAGACCCCTACTGTCTTCCCTTACCAAAGTAGAAGAGAGAGGGAACACTGTGAATGCTGATGGCGTGTGGTGGTTTATGATTACCAACATCAAATCACAGGTTGTATAAACAAACTGTTTGTGGCCTACTTCTCACTAGAGGTACTTTTAGTCTTAAAAAAAGAAACCCTCAAATTTAGTAATGAGTGATATATGACCACGTACATGCTATTATGCCTGAGTTAGCCATATATTAATTCATAATCTATGTAGGTCAGACGTGCCAACTCAACTGAAGAAGAACCCATGTGAAGGTCTGTGGAAGGAGGCTGTGAGCAGAGTAATTTGTTATCCCTCCTCCATGACTCCCACCATAACCTCACAGGAGACAATAACATCATCCCAGGAGTACGTCTGGCCCCTTTGAGTTCAGATCTCAGAGCAAAATTTGTCAAGGTTGGAAAACAAATGGAACAAAACAGAATAAAATATTTACTATTGTCTCCATGCAAAGTGCTAAATCTCATACAGCCTTTCCCAGAATGATCTGGATCAATGAAAACACTTTTCAACAGCATGGAGACGCAATGTTCTTCAGCGAAAGAATAGCCGCCTGGACGATCAATCGCAATTCTAGCTTGGACAGAATCATTTTCTCATTCAAGACCAAATTACTTGCTGCCAGCTGTAGGGTTAGTGTTCCTCTCCAAGGGGTTAAAATTTCCGGAGCCTATTTGATGATATTTACACAAAGTAGCACTAGCAGCACCACCCCTGAGAGATTTTCATGGGACAGGGGAGCTCTCCCCTGTTAACACTTCTCAATAGAGATCTCAATAGAACAAAGGAGAGGAGGAGCGGGGCTGTGAGGGAACCCGTAACTGCAGCACCAGTGTTTTTCCACCCCTCTTTGCTCCCTCTCAGCAGCCATCATGAATAACAAGCAGGAAAAACAGAGGCAGGTTTTGAAGAGAAATTAGGGCAGTGGAGAGGAGGAGGGAGGGAGGGTCCTGCTTATGCAAGAGCCGGTATAAAAGGGGGAGCTGAGTCCCTCGTTGAAATCCGGAAGAGTGGGGCAAAAGGAGTGCACGAGCCTCTTCGCTGCAGAGCAGGTTTGAGAGGTCTGTGTTTCTTTGTACTTTTACTGCAGCTGTTGCAGGGCAAGATTCGTTAGGAAACATGTGTGGGCCCTGGGCTTGCTTTGAGCAGGGGATGCCTTTAGGAACAGCCTTGCTCTCACCTTCTTCAGTTACTAGTTGCTGGAATACTTTTCACCCAAGTGTGGCCTGATGCAGGTTTTCTAGCACAGCTTTCTTTGGGGAGCCAAAGCCTTGGACATTGGAGCCAAAGGGCAGGATATGGACTCTCTTCTTTCTGAAGACAAAGCCCTATCTTTAAGCCCACGTTTGTTCCTAAAACTATGGCAACCCAACAACAACAACAAAAAAAAGCCCAACAAAAAAGTCTGCATATAGTAATTGGGATAATTCTTGTGCACTCCTGCTTAAAAATGGCTCAGAAGTAAAGAAAAAAAATGACTATAATTAAGTCCTACTAGGATAAAATACATTCCAGGTGTAGCAATATATGTTCTTCACAGTCTGAAAGCTTCTCCTTTAGGAGAAACTCTCAGAAGATAAAAGACAAAGATCTAAGAAGTGTGGTAGTGCATGATGCATCTTAATAGGGAGTATTAATTGAGTGAGCATAAGTGACCAGCAAATGGGGGGGTGGGGTGAGTCTGTGCTTTGTAGTAGGGCATGAACATAAGCTGAAATCAAAGGCTCTCCCTCATTACTGAGGGCAGCCAAATTCCCCATGGTCCAAAGCAGGAGGAGCACTGTGGTGAAAGCGAGCCCTTGAACGTGTTCTGGTGAGACTTTTTTTCTGGAGAATGCTGGGTATTTTATTTCAATTACTTTATTGATTGAGTGTGGGGGGGGTGGAAGACTCCTGTGCTCCCCAAAGATAGTGACAATTTTTTTGGCAACAGAAAACAGTAGAATTGAGTGCACAAACACCAAAAGAGCCCCAAAGGTCAACTTGGCCAAAAACCCTGAGAACTTTCAACTAAAACCTGAACTTCCTTTATGTGACCGAGCCACCAGAGCACCACATGGGAGTAATTGTACAGTTGCCTCTTGCTCCTGCGCTTTCTGAGGGGCAGTGTCCCCTGTAGCCAGGGATGTTTGCCTTGGGGTTGGTGCCCATACCAAAAGGAGACCACCAGGAGCTGCAGCATGACTTGGTCATGGACAGCAGGGGAGCTGGAAGCTGGAGATAACCCAACAACAGCACCCTCCGGGTACTAGAGTAGCATTTCTGAATCATGCATAGAGGCATAATGATGCAAGGAAAAAAAAAATACAGTGGTTATGTGATTTCCTCTTCCACTGTTTATTGTCCACAGTAAGCACAGAAGTCTGGCAGCTGTTGTATATGTTATTAGCATCACTTGTAGCTTACTAGCCAAAGTCAATAATTCTTTTAAATAAGGATACTTTTCAGAGTTTTACAGAGCACAAGGTGCCCTTCACTGAATCAGCCTTGGTTTCTGCATCCTAGATACTATCGAGCTGAGTTTGCTTTTTCCCTGTGTTCAAGCCTTGCCTAGGAGGACATAGCAGACCAGCTACAGCTCACAGGCACACCATAGTCTGGCCACTCATGCACACCACTGCTGCCTACTGCCTCACATGGACCCACATGTGTGGAGGTGCAGGTGCAGGCACAGATTTGGGCTGTGCTGTCACATGTCCCACCTGTACCTCCACTGGCCTCTGAAGGACCAGCTTTCTCCTCCAGCCTGCCTGTGGGAAGGACTCTCCTCGGGAAAGAAAGGGGATTGCAACCTAAAACCTATCTTGGTTTCTTAGCTTTTAGCTGAACAAAATGCATTTTTGATGGAGGAATGACTTCTCCTCTTGCCTGGATCCATGGCTGGGCTGCATGCATTTTATAGCTATCTGGAGATGGCACAAATGCTCAGGAACTTTTTTCTTGCCAGATGCTTCCTCAACTGAGATGCTCAGCCAGCAAGAGCACAAAACACCTTAAATATTTCAAGCTGTTTGTTTAAGCCTTGTGTGCACGATAGCATGTCATATGGGCCTGTGCTCAGAACCGCTTTTGGACCTCATTACAGCTAAGGTAATCAGATTGTTAAATGAAAAGCAGGGCTGCAGAGACAGCAATTTCCCACCCCTTTGGTGTTAGTCACCAGGCACACAGTGCTCAGGTCAGCAGAACGTGGCTGTCCCTGTCTCCACCTTCAACTCTACCAGCTCCGACTGCCCAAGTGCACTGAAAACATCCCTTTCTCTTGGCTTTCTCCTTGAAGCCAAAACATAACTGGGCACTGCAGTACAAACCATGCCTGATTTGCCCTCTAAAATCAGGGCATGGATGTTAAATCAGCCCTACTCCCATTAGAGACACAGGATTTGAATTACTAACTATAACAGGGGTACTGAATGAGACCCCATCTAACCCAGCTGCATTATCCCCGGTTTGATTCACTGTTTACTTGCTTAAAGAGAAGGAAGGGGCATGCCAAACTGGAGGGCCATTTCAAAAGCAACAGAAAGATCTCTGACTATCTCCCTTTTGCCAAACAGGACTTCAGAAGTTGAGGCTGGGAGGGATGGTGTTTCGATGATCTGGCTCTGGCAATCTAATCCTCTCCTTTTCAGCACATTTATTTTGAAGAGCAACCTAATCCTCTCCTTTTCAATACAGTTTGTTTTGAAGAGGAAAAAGAACAGACTTTTGATCTTCTGGATAGGTTAAGAGGGAAAGAAAGGGTGAAAACTGAGAGTTTAATAATTTTACTCTGCAGTAGTGTATATGTCCCACTCACTGTTGTGCATTCAAGAGATAAAAGGCAATTTATCTGAGAAGAAAAAAATCTGGTCCAACTGTACAACAAATACAGGTACAAAGAAATCTGCATTTCTTTGAGTCTGGCACAAGATGAGCTGAGTTATTTTCAGCTCCTGTAATTGGTTCTTCTGCATAGTAAAATGCCTGTGTCTGTCTTAGTAAATGTGTAACTGCAGGCTACACAGATGTGCTGAGCCCGGTTAAAGGTTATGTATCCATCCCTAGAACTTTCTATGCAGCTGGTGTTAAGCCATGCTCAGGTTTCATTGGGTCCTGTCTGGCCTGAGCTAACTTTTTTCAGCCCCTCAGCCAGTGATGTAAAGCAGCTTTGCGCAATGCCACTGCAGACACATTGAAAGGGCCCTCCCGTGGAAAGGACTTAAGTCCACCAGCCATCACACCGCATCGCTCCAGGGGGAAGAGGTGTCGTGAGGAGCCTGCCCGAGGGGGAACAGCATCGGAGGGGCGGCACACGCCAGGGCCAAGGCAAGTAAGCACAGTTACTGGGTTTATTTTGAATGCAAATTTTTCAACTCAAGTTTTCGTGCTTTTCTGAAAGGCTCTGGGCTGGCTTCTTTAGGGAAATAAACCACACTGGTTTTCCACAGGTGGGGCTTAGTGTAAGTGCCAGCAGTGAGAACTGCCCCTCTTTTTTCTGCTCATGAGAAAAAAGTTGACATGGTGGCTCTGGCAGCTGTGGAACAGTAACCACAAGGCACCAGCAGTGCCTAATGGAACAGCCTGACCAGGCGGCAGAGTCGTCCTCACTGCTGCTACAGGCAGGATTAAGAAATGCTTCAAAAGTATTGTATGATGGAGAGAACAGGGTGGGAAGGGCAATGCTTCTAATTTGTGGCTTTTTGATTTATTTTCCTGAGCTGTCCCAATCTAGGACATGCATAGTAGACTAGAAATGCACAGTGGCTGGGCTAACTGTGAAAATGAAGTTGGGAAGACACCTCCTAAGATAATTTTTTAACCAGTCATAAGGAATGAAGAAGCCCTGCAGTGCTGCATGTCACCTGCTGCCATCGGGGCTGGGGAAGTGAAGACATATCAGAGAGCAGTGGGGATGGCAGCACTGACTGCTGCTGCTGCCTACACGCTAAGTTAGAATTAACGGAGAAGAGCAATCCTTGGATGAAGGCACAGGGCTGGAGGTCCTCCCCTGCATGCCTCTGAGGAGCAAACAGGCCTGACCCGCAGGCACCCACTCCTCGAACATCCCGAGGAACCATCACAACAGCAGGAACTCCATTTGGAAACCAAGCTGTTGCACAGGCGCCTACAGCTTGGGAATGTAGATGTGCATGTTAGCAGTCATATGTACTTAGCAAGGTACGCCCAATTACCAAGCATCTGTGCATCTCAGTTTTTGTATTTGCAGTGATTCCACAAAACAGAGTATTATTAGGCATGAAACACTTGGGGATCCCCCAGTGAAGTGAGTATGGTCATACATCGTAAATCAGGCCGGGAAGGCAGGTCTTGAACAGCTGGATTTAAACCCAGACACTCCCACTTTGTGTAAATTAAAGTGCTGGTGAGACAAGCATTGCACTGCATCCTCTCAAAAGGCTCAGACTACCAGAATTACAGTACCTGACAGGCTGGTGTGACTGAAAAAATCTTGGAGAAAGAAGGCAGAGAGCAGAGCTTGGTTCCTGGCAAGGCTGTGAGCAGTTTGCCTATCCAGTGAGCTCTGCAGAGCTTGGAAAGGCCAAAAGAAGGTGAACAAAGCTACAGTAAACTAGAAATGACTAGTAGAATAAAAATACAGCTCTGAATAACAGTGTTTTGGCCAATGATAAGTGTTATAGATGCATAACTTCCAGTGCATTTGGTTTTCAAATACACAAATTTGAAGTCACGTACTAGAAATCCAGGGATGGTACAGCAGAACAATTAGTTATAAAAAAACCTGGATATAGGAAAAATGAGAATTATAAAAATGCAAAATTTGTCAGCGCATTTGCACACATGTGTAGGTATGTGTGTGTATGTGTGCTCCTGACTTTCTCATTCCCAATATGCACCAGATCCTTTGTGCCAAAACACCAGTGACATCCACATCCACTAAAATTCTCTACTTCTCCTCAGGAAAAACAAGAGCAGCAGGTGTTCTTTTACTGCAGGAGAAGACTGCCCGTACAGTAGAGTAAAACTCAGCTTGCTCCTTCTAACTCTCTGTTCAGATAAAGAAGGTGCTATGAAAATGGTTTCAGTGCTAGCACATTTGCATAAGGTAGCCTTGACTGTGTTTGCCTAGAAGCTAGAACGAATGTTTGCACTGGGCTATGAAAACACAAAATGCTCTGGTAGTGCCAAGTATTATGCTGACTAGACATACAAAGCAGGATCGTTCAGTGGTCAGACCTTAAGAGACCTGGTTTCCAAATCCACTTCCTGCATAACAGCAGGCAAATCTCTGAGCCCGTCTGTGTGTCAGCAAGATTTAGTGCAGCAGTTTGCAGAGATAGCTCTGACCAGGTCCCAGGAGCAATATACTTGTATTACTGTGATCACCGTTACCTGAACTAGCACAGTCTAGTTTGCCAGCCTATCTAATTGGCATGAACAACCATATTGCTTTCCATGCTAAATTATTAGGGTACTGCAGTAAGTAATGGAGTCAAACCTGTGCTTAGCATTTCTCCACCTCCCACCAATGAAACTGGTGGCCATCTCACCCTGGGCTGTTCAGGGGGAAGAGTCAGACTAAACAACACCAAATACTGAAATTCCTGCTTTTGTAATTCCCACACAGCATTAGCAACTCACCCTGTGAGTGAGAAAAACTGTATTTACAACAGGCTGATCAGGCTTCTTTCCTCTCCCCTTTTTCTTTCAGCAGACACCGTGGAAGTAATTTTTCAACATGAACCTGACAGCAGTTCTTCTCTGTTTGTTGATGTGCCTCACCACAGTGACTTGTGACCGGGTCTACGTTCACCCTTTCAATTTGTTTTCTTTCAACAAGAGTACCTGTGAGGAGCTGGAAAGCCTGGTCCAGGAGGGAAAGAAAACTTTTGTCCCCATCTCGATTGAGTCCCAAACCCCACCTGCCTATGAAGATGACCTGAATGAAAAGGACAAGGTGGAAACTCCAGGCTTGAGTGTCCATGGGAGGCAGAAACTGAGCTACCTGAAGGACTTTGTGCATGTCCTGGGTATGCGGTTTTACAGCGAACTGCGGGAAGCACGGCAGGGCCAAAACCTGCTCCTGTCCCCAACCAGTCTGTACGGTTCCTTGGTGTCTTTCTACCTGGGCGCCTCAAACCAGACGGCAGCTGATTTGCAGGGTTTGCTGGGATTTGTTCCCCCCTCTGGAGACCCTGACTGCACTTCCAGGGTGGATGGACACAAAGTCCTTTCCAGCCTGAGGACGATTGAAAGCCTCATCAAGAGCAGAGA
>NW_010297581.1:0-1693 GCF_000700745.2 Antrostomus carolinensis | reverse complement strand
TGGAACCGTAGCTGCCTGAGGGGTTCTGCTCGCACAGATCTGCTAGTGCCTGTTTCAAACACACACGACCATGTTGGTGTCCCATGGAACCGTAGCTGCCTGAGGGGTTCTGCTCGCACAGATCTGCTAGTGCCTGTTTCAAACACACACGACCATGTTGGTGTCCCAATCCCATGTCGGGAAGGTTTTGATATGATCCCAAGGATGAGATTAAGACTCAAATGAGGTCAAGTGCCAGATGACCAGAACAATTTTTATTGACAGAAGTGAATAGAGAGGTAGCGACAGGATAGAGTGGAAAAGAAAGGCAGGACTCAAGCAAGCAGTCGGGATAGAGCTGCAACAGTCACCATCTGGGTCCACGATGTCTCAGGAGTCCTAGTCCCTCCGTCAGTGGTGAGTGATCACGTGCTTTTTTGCCTCGACGGCTCCTCTTATACCCATTCAGGGCTGCGGTTTCTATGACAACAGCATGTACCTGCAGTCTCCACACCCTTACACAGGTGCACTTGCTTTGCACAGTCCTGGCTTTGCCTTTCACACACCTGCTGCATGGCTCGGTAGGGCGCTTCCCTTCTCTGCTGTGGGGATTGTGGGAACGTATCTTGGCCTACCCTGAGAGGATTATGGGAACTAAGAGGGTACGTGTCTGGAGACACAAAAAGGCAGAGTTGAAACCAGGGTGTCAGCAGCTGAGTCAACAAGATATGAGGAGGGAGCCTTGAAATGTATCAAAAGGTGTACTCTGGCAAGCAAACAATAAAGGATGCACGCAAAGTCTATCAGCCAACCGCTATGCAGAAAAAGGTGCGTGAATAGCTCATGAACAACTGAACTCTCCAATCATTGTAAACTGCTTTGCGTAAACATGAAATTAATGATATATAAACCTGAGCATTTGCTTAATAAAGGGTCTTTGCTTATAACTCTTATAGAGTTGTCAGAAGTCCATATCTTCGTCGCCAACAAATGGTGACCCCGGCGTGATTCTGCTAAGAGAGAATCAAGACGCAAGGAACAAGAAGTCAGAGATGGTGAAGAGGCACCAGCTGGGAGCTGTCCAGCAGGACCGGCCCAGGAGGCGAAGCCAGCGCCTGGAGTGAAGCACTGAAGTGGGATCCCTCGTATGGGGTGAGCAGATGGCAGGTAGCATAGGGCAGAATATAAGCCAGGAAGAAGGAGCGATAGTAAAAATGATGCTACATATGCTCTCTAAAAGAGGGGTTAAGTATGATGAGCACACTTTAAGAAAATTATTAAAGTGGTGCCAAAATCAGGGTTTTGCTCCAAGACCCTGTTTTAGCATTTCAACCAGAAACATGGACTGACATTGGAAATAAACTTTGGGAGGCGATTAGTAAAGGAGATAAAACTGCTGCTGAAATAGCTATGGCTTGGAATCTCCCAAATGTTGAAAGAAAGGAAGGCAGAAAGAAAAGTAGCGGAAGGAATGGACAGTGTGTTGGCAAACACTCATACCTTGTCAGTAGTCACCTGCCGCAATCTGACTCTTTTTTCCAACATTCCCACCATTTTCACCTCCCCTCCACCACCTCCTAAAGCACCTCCCAACCCTTTCGCTTCACCCGAAAATCCACCTGAAAATCAGATCGTGACTCCTCCAGAGAACCCAGAGTGGCCACTGGCACATAAAGCATCAGAAAATGAACCTGAGACTGCAACATCCCCTCAG